>NC_085136.1:79737928-79757080 GCF_035046485.1 Aedes albopictus | reverse complement strand
TCAGATGAGTTTAATAAGAAAAACGAAATGGCAAAAATGTATAACATTTTCTTATACATTCAATATGGATTTTTTTCTTCGTGTGGAAGTCCACTATTGTGCAGTTTTTCTGACAATATTCCTATGGAAACTGAATCAAAGGCGCCCTTAATATCCAAGAAAACTGAAGCCAGTTGCTCCTTTTCCGCAAAGGCCAGTTGAATATCTGTTGAAAGCAACGCTAGACAATCGTTTGTTCCTTTGCCCTTGCGAAACCCGAATTGTGTATTTGAAAGCAAGTTATTCGATTCGACCCAATGATCGAGTCGTGATAGGATCATTTTTTCCAACAATTTCCTTAAACATGATAACATAGCAATTGGGCGGTATGAATTATGATCAGACGCTGGTTTACCAGGCTTTTGAATAGCTATTACTTTGACCTGTCTCCATTCATGCGGAACGATGTTGTTCTCCATGAATGAGTTGAACAGGTCCAGTAATCGTCTTTTCGCGATATCTGGGAGATTCTTTAGAAGATTGAACTTGATCATATCGCGTCCCGGAGCGGAATTGTTTGATGAAAGAAGAGCCATAGAAAGTTCCAGCATAGTGAAGGGTCTGTCCAGAGAACTGTCTCTTGGGGATGTTTCCCAAGAAATCGGTTGTGCTGGGACTGAGTCTGGGCAGACCTTTTTCGCGAAGCTGAATATCCAACGGTTGGAGTATTCGTCACTCTCATTAGAAGAAGAGCGGTTTCGCATGTTGCGAGCCACTCTCCAAAGCGTTGTCATTGAAGTTTCTCTTGAGAGACCCTCAATGAAGTGTCGCCAATAACTACGCTTCTTCGCTTTCAGCAGGTTTCTCAGCTGTCTTTCGAGCTTTGCGTACTCTTGATAAAGATCTGAGGTACCGTGCCTACGAAAAGTTTTGAAAGCATCAGATTTTTTAAGATACAACTGGGTGCAATCATCATCCCAGCCTAGTGTGGCTGGTCTTCTTTTGAAGGTTGCACTTGGAACACGTCGTTTTTGTGATTCTAATGCACTCTTATATATCAGTTCAGACAGGAATCGATACTCATCCAAAGGTGGGAGGGGATTGAATGATTCGATGCCAAAAGATACCGCTTCTGCATACTTTTGCCAATCGATATTCCTTGTGAGGTCAAAAGGAACCTGAATTGGATGATCTGACCTTTCACTATTATGCTTTATGGTGGTTATAATGGGTAAGTGATCACTACCATGAGGATCCTCGATTACCTTCCACAAGCAATCGAATGATAGTGAACTTGACCCCAGTGATAGGTCGAGACGACTTTCTTTGCCGTCAGATGCAATACGTGTCACTTCACCTGTATTTAAAATGTTCAAATTGAAATCGTCACACAAATCATAGAAAACGGCCGCTCTATTATCGTCATATGGTTCGCCCCACCCTGTACCATGCGCGTTCATATCACCCAGAATTAAAACTGGATGTGATAGTGCAGAAACCGCATTCCAAAGATGACGGCGGTTAATTGAAATTCTTGGAGGAATGTAAACGGAAGCTACGCAAAGTTCTTTACCCTTTACGTTTATTTGGCAAGCGACGATTTCTACGCCAGGATGAGTCGCGATTGGAATTCTATAAAATGAGTAAGTCTTTTTGATCCCCAAAAGAACTCCCCCATAATGGTCATCTCTATCCTGGCGTATAATGTTAAAATCGTGGAAGTTGAGTTCATCTTCAGAAGAAAGCCATGTTTCACAAAGGGCAAATATATCACAATCAGAGTTGTGAATCAAAAACTTAAACAGGTCTAATTTAGGTTTTAGACTATGACAGTTCCACTGTAGCACAGTGATCATATCTTGTACCTCACTTGATGAATTATCCATCGAAAGATATGATCGCAGCAAGGAGGGGCCATGATTGTGTCAGATTCCGAAGATATTCTTCTACTGTAGGTATAAACATATCAATAATGCCTCTAAATGTTTCTGGAAGGCTGAGGGCATCATATAAGCGATCCACGAGAACCCTAAAAGTAAACAGTCCTCGCTTGGGTCTAGGAGGCTTGCTTGAACTGCGAGGAACTTTGGTAGCATTTTTCTTGCTACCTTGTCGATTATTTCTCTTTGAAGTGTATTTAACAGGCGGAGACGGGGGTGACAGGTTCTTGCTACAACATGGATCTGAAGCTAGAGGAACCTGATTATTCGGAGTTTTTAAGTTTACCCCGTCCCCTTTGACATTTGGCAAACTTTTGAGGGAAGACTTCAAAAAGACCTTTCGGCGCAATCCCGGGGAAGATGATGACTTCCTTTTTCCAGGTGCGTGTACCTCCGAAAGAGATCCACCCTCATCAGTTTCGCCATCGTCCTGATCATCGGAAGACAACTCCTGATAGGGATTTTCAACTGGGACAGCTGATTCAGACACGGAATCTGGCGTTTTAAAAGATTTCACCATCTCCGCATAGGTCTGCTTGGAGCGCCTTATAATAGAGCGACTCTCATTTCGAATGCGTCTTTTGTAAGCCGGGCAAACTTGCAAGTCGTGTGGATCTCCGCCACAGTAGCTACATTTTTCCGCTTCCTGTGTGCAAGAGTCCTCCAAATGAGCTTGGTTGCATTTGCCACAACGGGGCTTGTTGTCGCAAAAGCTATCACTGTGACCAAACTGCTTGCATTTGGTACAATTAAAAACCTTCGGCCTAAAAAGATGCACTGGGTAAAAACCACCATCAATTACAACAAATTCCGGGAGGACGGAACCTGGAAAAGTCACTCGAAAAAACGCTGAAGGCGAGTACACCTTTTTATTTCCTTCCATGGAAACCTTAGATAAGCGTTTACAGTCTAGGATAGCCACATCAGGAATTGACCTATTTTTGAATCGACCAAAGCCGGTCTTGATGTCCTCACATGTCAGCATTTCGTCGAGGATCTTCCCCTCCACCTCCACTTCTCGTGCTGGCACATAGACCGCGTATTCAACAGTAAACGCTTCGTGTTGAGCAATTTCATTTGCTGCTTTGTAGCTAGGTGCGGTAACACGCAGCTTGGATGCTTTCACTTGGTGAATAACGGTCCCAGGATACTTACGCGTCAGCTCTCGAGAAATCGAAAGCATATTCAATGGTTTGCATTTGCGCCGGAAATAGACAACCCAAGGTCCAGGCGAAGATGGCTGATAAAACCGCGTACGAGCAATGATATCATTGGGAGGCGTTTCGCCTCCAATCGAATCGTCCATGTGGAAACAAATTTATGGAAAATAACTCAAAAGTGCAAAAGAGGAAGAGAAAAACCTTAAAGTATTTAAAGTGCACTTTCTTCCTTAGGACGACAACTGTTTGGTTTGTAAACCAAACAATGTTAATAATATATAGAAAAAAAATAAAGCAACAAAAAAAAAAAAAAAAAAAAAACTTGTACTAATAATATACGAATTCAATTCTTATGCTTATTTTAGCGCACCCTGTAGGATGCAAAAAAACGGTATTGAAAAAAAAAGAAAAAATAGCTAATAAAAAAAACAAAAAAAAAATTGTTCTGTTATTTACAGTTTGTACACCCTTACCCGTATACAGTAGTTTGGGAACCACTGTTATGGATGTCAAAAAAAAGCACGTGGTCGAATGTGGACTGGGGATACAATAGACAAAAGCGATCAAAACAAATTGGGCGGACAAAAGAGTGTATCGAAAGAGTGATACTTATCTGACCGAAGCAGGTAGATATTTATCACAGGCAGGTCGATGGTAAAGCTGTCCGTCGCGTCTGCCTTCGCACCCGTCGCCGCCGTCCTCTTCGATGACGGAGGGGCTGATGATGGCGATAAAGATGACTTTCTTGGATGCGATGCTTCTTCTTTGATGTACGATGATGCAAGCACCTCGCTTCCCGGGTTGCGCTGGATACCACCTTGCGACACTACACTTCGCACAAGCAGGAAAACGTACGATATAAAAAACCTTCCGCACTTGCGGGGGAAAAAACTCCACTTATACGAGGTCTATCGCGTGGTGAGATACGGAGCACACGTCCGACTCGTCCAAATGCACAACTGGGAATGTGATTGTGGATTTGTTAGACACAAAACTTTCAAATAGGAATTACCTTTATGAAAAAAAATGAATAAATACATTTCAAGAGCCAAAAAAAAAAAAAAATCTATCGATTCCTTCTGGAATTATTTCCGGGATTACTCCATGAGTTTTTCACGGGATTGCTTCGTCGGTTTCTTGCGGGAGCCCTTAAGCAATTTCTCCTGCGATTTGTTTAGAAAATTATCCAGGCACTCTTTCAGAGATTCTTTCCGGGATTATTGGGTGAATTTCTTTCGGTATTTTTCTTGAGATTCCTTCCGGAATTCTTTCTGGGTGTCTTTCCGGGATTCCTCTCGGCATTCCTTCATGGATTGTTCTCGGGGTTTAAAGATTTCTCCTGGGATTGTTTCAAAGATTTGGGTATTCCAGGGATTCCTTAAAAAACATACCTTCATTGATTTTTCCCGGATTTGCTTCAGGGATTCTCCTGGGATTCCTTCAGGGATACTTTCTGGAATTCCTTGTTTCAGGGATTGCTCCCAGTACTGCTTTATGAATTTCTTCCAGGATTATGTCAGGAATTTCTCCGAACTACTTTGAGCGATTCCTGCAGGGATTCCTCCCGGAATATTTTCATGGATTTTTTTGGAATTACTTCGGGATTTATATCCTGGGATTCGAGCCAAAATAATTGAGGGATTCTGCCAAGAGCTGAAAGTCTCTATAATAAAGCTGAATCAATCAATGAGGGATTCTTTCATTGTTGCACACTCCATGCCTTTCTTATGAGATGTGCAACAATTGGCAAGTTTTTAAGGTGTGCAACAATTGGCGATCTACCCTACCTTCCAGGATTCCATCAGGGATTCCTTCAGGAGTCTTTCAAGGATTCCTCCTGAGATTTTCTCCAGGATTCTTTCAAAGATTCTTTTCGGGATTCCTCCATTAATTCCTCCCGGGAATTCTCTAGGAATTTATCTCAAGAATCATTGAGGGATTTCTTCCAGCACACTTATGAGTTTTTCCTCCCAAGATTTCTCCTGGGATTACTCTCAGGATTCTTTCATTAATTCATCCTAAGCTTCCTCCAGGGATTCCCACCAGTATTCCTTTAGGAATTTCTCCAGGATTCCTACTGCAGGATTCCTACTTCCAGGATTTTCCGGGATTCCTTTAGAGATATCTTCTGGAAATCTCTGGGGTGTCCTTTGGTGATTCTTTCTGGTATTCTTCCTAGAATTTCTTCCGGGATTTTTCAGGTATTCCGCAAGAAAGTGCTCCAGGATTGTGTTTTTCAACTATTTCCAGTATTATTTCACATGCGTCATCTTCTTCATTTTGTACAACTTGCTCCATACATTCCTACAGGAATTTCACCAGCAGTTTTTTTTCTTTCAGATATTCTTGCAGTAGTTTCTTCAGAAAGGGGCTGCAGGGTTTGAGTCAGGAATTATTTTCTGAGATTTTTCAAAGGTATCTAACAGAGTTTCTTCATGAATTTCTCGAAAACTCTTTCCAGGTATTTCTCCCAAGATCCTGGGCGTCTTTCTCTAGGGATTCCATAAACATTTGTTCCTGGATTTTCTCTGAAAATTCATCCAAAATTTTCTCTCAAAGTTCTCGCAGGAGTTTGTCGAAAAACTCTCACAATATTACCCTAGGAAATTCCTCCAGTATGTAATGCATGCATTTCCACTGGAATACTTGCAGATATTCCTCCGAGAATTCCTTCAAGAATAGCTGCAGGATTTTTATTCAAGATTTCTTGCTTCCCCTGAACTTCAGGAATTTATTTGAAGTCCCACCAAATTTTTTTTTGAAGTTTGTTCAGGAATTCCTCTTGCAGTTTTAACAACAATCTATCTAAAAAGTCCTTCAAGAACTTCTTAAAAAGTTTCTTCAGTAATTGCAGTAATATTTTTTTTTTCGGAGTTCCTTCAGGGTTTCCTTCGCAGAATGCATTGAAACACTTGGAAAGTTGTTCATTTGGTTTTAAGTAAAACTTCAAGCTCGTTGAGTGCCACCTTAGGCTTAATCGATTTCGCTCAAATTTTGAACGCAGCTTCTGGGAGTCCAAAATAACTGATTCAAGAGGTAAGACTAGGCATTTTTTTTTCAAAATTTATGTTTTTCATATAAATGTTGGCCACCGTAACGAACACCGTAGGAAATTTTTGATAAACTCCAAAGAAAATCCATGTAAAAACAATTGAATAAATCTCTGGTGAAATTCCGTGAAAAAATAATGAGAAGTTTAAACTACTCCAAAAATTATCAATCTTCTAATTTGGAACAACGGGAGGATTTGGAACATTCGAAGGATTTGCTAGAGGAACTCCTCAAGAAATACCTGAAACTCCTGGGAATTCTTTAGACATCTTGGAAAAGCTCGTGGAAATTCTGCAGGATATGCTGGAGAAACTCTTGGAAAATCTTCTGTAAGAACTACTGGAGGAACTTCTAAAAGACAGTCCATGAAAAAAATCCTTGAATATACTGCTGGTGGTACTTCCGATGGAGATTCTAAAACATCCTGAAGAATGCCTTGATATACCTATTCCTAAAATAATTTTCAAAGAATTCCTGGAAATCACTGGAAATCCCCAATGAAGAATTATTTAAAAGATCCTTTTCTATGTTTCTGAAATAAATCCAGAAAGATTTAAACTCAAATCACTGGAAAGATTTCTGATGGAATCCCATTTCATTCCATGGGCGATTTTTTGTAGATATCTTTGGAGAATTTCTTCGATGAGTACATGCGTTAATTCTTTTAAATCTTCACCAACGTTTCGGTCCATATTGGGACCTTCTTCAGGGCTCGATTTGTTGGGACCTTGTTCAGGGCTCGAAAACATTTGTTGATTTAAATCGAGCTCTGAATGGAATACTGCCCTGAATGGATATACTTTATAATTAATGAATAATCCCTTGGATGAACGTTGGGAAAAACTAGTAGAGACAATCTGGTACGGTTTTCAGAAAATTCATTTGGACATTTTAAATTTTTTCCTACCCAAGTAACATTTTTAAGTCAAATAGACTAGAAGAGGTTCTGAGAACCATCATGACATCAAAATAAAAGGTATAAGGTTTTATGACGGTCTCCACAAGACTAATTAGTCATCAAAATGTTACTAGGGTAGGGTAGTCTAATTTATTTGCGGAATTAAAATAGAAACGTTGAGGGAATCCTACCAGTGTATATCATTGAGAAATATACAAAAAATCTAAGAATATTACATCTTGCTTTGCTTTATAGATTATCGTGCAAATGTTCAATCGTCTTAAATATTTTTTCACACGTCAAACACCAAAGAAAGTAGCAAGTAAACAAACCGATTATCCCATGCACCACCCAAAAAGTGTAACCGATGCTTAAAATTTCTAGCAGCGAAACGAACCAATGTATGCTAAAACTGGTGGGAACATATTGTGGTGTGACAAAAAATTTCTGCAGGGGGTCGAATACGGTGCAAAAAAGCAATAACATTGGTGAAGCACAGACAAACAGACGTAAAATTCTGATGATTCCTATCGTACACCGATTTAACGGTCTATTTAAGAATTTGATAGTTTTCCAACTGCCCACCCGTGGCGTTCGCGTCGTTTTTGCTCGAGATTGACATTTGCCCACTACCGCCACCCAGTTGATGGTTGGCCAAATTCTGTCCTTTTAGCATTAGGCAAATATATTTCCGTGACTATAATTTGAATCGAAAAATGCTTGTCTGTGGGTGAATCATTTTTCAAATTATTATCCGTTGTTTTTAAATATCATTTGCTAAACATGGAAGAACTTCCACTGGAAATCTTGAAATTATTTGCTGGAATTACTCGAAACGTTCAGACGGAAACCTCGTTTCAATTCCAGACGTAATTATCCTTGTATTACTGGAGTTCTATGTGGATTCCAAAGGGCATTTTGTGTGTTAATTTCTGGACAAATTGTACAAGTATCTGAAGTAGCTAACTTTTTTTAGTAAATATCGAGGTTTTTTTTAAGGAAGTTATTGAATATTTCTTTAAAATTTTTAGAGTTGAAATTCTTGGAGAAATTTGCTGTCAAATTTCTTGAAGCACATTTTTCGTAATAAATATTCAAAATATGTCGTTATCTTCAAAAATTCTGCAAATCATTTTTGAAGATTTTCATGAACTGCATAAACTATCCAGATTCCTAATAATTCCTGAGTAGAAATTGGAGTTCTGTAGGATTGTTGTAAGGGCACATTTCAGGTATTCTATTTTTTTTTAAATCACCAGAAAATATATGGAGTCTTCGAATCCCTTGGTAATCTCGTAGGGAAATCTTCAGAAATCCCTATGATGCCTTTTCAGGCATAATAATCATCCAAAATTGCGCTACTAATTAGGACCTGTCCATAAACTACGTAGACTCTTAGGGGGAGAGGGGGCAAAGGGGTCCTGGAATGGCCAAAAATGAGTCTCCGTAGTTTATGGACAGCGCCTTAATTCTAGACGAAGTTAGTGTGATTCTAGTTAAATGCTACATATTTGACTGCACTTAATCAAACTATCTTAGGATTAAGTGAACAGAATGAAATGAAATTTTAAACATTTACGACAGATAAATTAGTCTTTGATTAACATTTCAATCATCTAAATAAAGTTTCATCCTGTTCAATATTGTTTTATTGAGAAATCCCAATCATATGCCTGCTTTTGCAATTTTATCCTATCCTATTTTCTAATCACAGACAAAAAGACGTAACACTTCGAACATTTTTCGATTCAAATCTTAGTCACGGAAACATTTTCGGCTAATGCTAAACGAACTGAGTTTGGCCAACCACCAACTAGATGGCGGTAGTGGGCAAACGTCAAATTCGAACTAAAAGGATGCGAGCGCCACGGGTGGGCGGTTGGCTAACTATCAAATTAATCTTTAAATAGTTAACGATCATAAACTCTCTGAAACGTCAGTACAGTGGTTTTTCGGTTTTATCACGGTCAAAAAAAATTTTACCGTGATATAAACGAAACCGTGAATTTTGCGAAACGAGAAATAAATATATTTTTTTTTTATCCAAAATCGTTCAGCTGCAAAAGTCGTAGCTTATATTTTTTAACTGTTTTGGTGGACTCGACAATGCAGTATTGATTTTATATTGATTTCGGAATGTTTTAAAACAAGTGTAATAAAAACGAAATGAAAATCGTGATATAATCGAACAGAAAACCGTGAATTTGAGCGAGTAGTGATTAAAACGACTAGTGATAAAACCGAAACGCCACTGTTAAACCTATTGAGGCGTTTGAAACTCTAAAGGCTCCTGAATCCCATCAAAACGATACTGAAACTCCAGAAAATCCCTCAAAACACTTTGGAAATTCCTGAAAACCTCTGAAAACTTTCGAAATTTCTTAAAAACCCTTAAAACACACTGAATCCTAAAACGCATATGAAACGCTTTCAAATCCTATGTAACATCCTGAAACCCCCTAAAACTTTCCTGAATCATTCTTGATTATCCTAAAAAATCTACAATGGGTCTGAACCGCATCTGAAATCGCCGGAAACACCACTGAAACTCATCAGAAATTCCTATTTGACCCTCTTTTGACACGCTTGTTGTGCTGTCTGGTTACACTCTATCCATTGTTTGAGAAGTGTTCCCTAGGGGTTTCCTGGATGTTCCAGAGGTTTCATGGTCATTCCATGGAATTTTATTGGCTTTTACAGGCATTCCAGGGGTGTTCGAGAAAGTTCCTGAGAGTTTCATGATCGTTCTAGGAGTTTTCAATGAGTCTCGGGGCGTTTCAAGGGACTTTAGAGGGTCCCAGGTATGTTTCAGGTGGTTTCATGAGCGTTTCAACCAGGGGCTTCAAAGTCGTTCTAGGGATTTCGCTGGACGTTTCATGGGGTTTCAGGGGATTTTACAGGCATCCCAGGCAGTTTCTCCGGGTTTCATGAGCGTTCCAGGAGTTTTCGATAAGTTTCAGGGGCGTTTCAACGGCTTTCAAAGAGGTCAGGGGTGTTCCTATGGGTTTTAGACGGCCCCGGGGGTGGGCGTTCCAAGGGGCTTCAGGAGCGTTCCACGAGTCTTCCTGGGGTTTCAGTGGCGGGCCAGGGATTTAATGAGCGTTCAATGTGGCTTTTTGAGATGTAAGAGGTGTTCCAGGAGTGTTCCAGGGAGTTTCGAGTGCTTTATGAGCGTTTCAGGAGGTTTTCATGGAGTTTAGTTGCGTTCCAGGGGTGCTCGGGGTCCAATCCAAAGACTGCAAGTTCGAACCCTGTCCCGGTCGCCATGTAGAACAGTTTGTGATATCATGCCTAAAGACACCCCAGACAAGCAGTCATCGTATAAGATGTTGCATAAGATGATAAAGTGGAGGCCTTATGCGTGCATGCCGCCATTTAGGCGCATGTAAAATGTACGCATATCGCCTCCACTTTAGCATCTTATGCAACATCTTATACGATGACTGGTTGTCTGGGACTCTTTTCGTTGATTGTTGAAGCCGGAATAAATGTTTATTCAAATACTCAACTTAAGCTTACTTTACTGGAGGTATCTAAACTCCTTATTTGCGAGTTAAGCAATCAGTGATCGGGAGAGAGATAAAATGAGAGAATATGTTAAAGAGAGACCACCAACTCAGCTGGTATCGCTTGGCATTGCGCTTTGGCAACAGCCCTGCTTGGGAACGGTCGTAAAACAAAAACACTGTAAGTTGACACTTAATTGGGAAACGCTTATATCATGTTGATGACTGTCGATGACTAGAGTTGACGCAGCATGATGCTACGAAGGAAATTGAACATTGTTCCATGATATGTATAAAATACATGCCACAAAGAGGGCTGCAGGGACCCCAGGGACCGGCATTCCAGTGAGTTTCAGGGGTGTCTAATTTGGTTATAGAGGGTTTCAAAGGCGTTCCATGGGATTCTTCTTGACGTTATGTCCCCACTGGGATAAAGCTTTAGAAGCGTTCCAGGGGTGTCCCAGGAGGCTTAAGGGGATTTCAGGAGGTCCCTGGGGTGTTCCAGGGGGTTTCAAGAATGCTCATGCGGTTCAGGAATGCTCATGCGGTTCAGAGCGTTACTGCAAGCTACAGGGCCATCCAGGGAACTTTAGGGGCGTTTCAAGAGTGATCCAGGGAGTTTTAGGCCTTCCTCGGGTGTACATGGGGCTTTAAAGGCGTTGTAGGGGATATATCTCTGATATCACCTGAAACTCTGAAATGCCTTGAAAAGCTTTGTAATACCTCTGAAAAGCCCCTAAAACACCCTTGGAAGCACCTGAATGCACCATTAGTTTTTATTAACGTGTATTTTAACTTAAATGCTAATTCTACACTCCCCCTCAATACGTCTTGAAACAGGGGTTCTCAAACTTTTCCAGCTTGCGACCCACTTCTGATTCTTAGAGAACTTGGCGACCCACCACCGAGTATTTTCATAACATTGGGTTTTGAACCATTTGAGCAGGGCACATATTTTGGGCACTTGCTGCTTTAACTCAGTCAATTTCAATCCGATTGACTTGATTTTTTTTATCATAGTTATTGATAATATTGTACATATGTATCTGATCCTTTTCCAAAAATCAAGTCAATCGGTTGGAAAACGACTGAGTTTTAGCAGCGAGTGCCCAATATAGGTCCTCCTGCCCAAATGGTCCCAGACCCCACGTCATTTCAGAAAATTTGGACTGTATTTTTTAATAAATACATACAATGACGGCCATGGACAATGGCAATCATGTGGAAGTTCTCTATACAGACTTCAGTAAAGCTTTTGATCGAATTGACGTACCAATGTTGCTTTTTAAACTAGAAAAAATAGGATTTGGTCCAGGTCTTCTTAAATGGGTCGGGTCATACCTTTCCAATCGTCAACAAATAGTTAGATACAAGGGAGTAAAATCTAAACCTATTCAAGTTACATCTGGAGTTCCTCAAGGATCTCATTTGGGTCCATTATTATTTATTCTGTACGTCAACGACATTTCCTTCATTCTTAAAAAAGTTAAAGCTCTCATATATGCCGATGACATGAAACTTTTCCTAGAAATAGTAAACGATGAAGACTTGCACACTTTTCAACAGGAAATCGATATGTTTTATGTGTGGTGTAAAAAAAGCCTTTTACAACTGAATGTGAAAAAATGTAATGCCATAGCCATAAGTAGGAAACGTAGCACACCCGATGTAACAATATTATTAGGCGATCAACAGGTAGAAAAATGCGTCAGAATCAGAGATTTGGGAGTGATTTTAGACGCCAAACTAACTTTTACTGATCATTATAATACAGTTATCAACAAAGCAAATAATATGTTAGGCTTCATAAAACGATTTAGTTATCATTTTCACGATCCATATACAGTAAAAACATTATATGTAGCCTATGTACGTTCAATTCTAGAATACTGTAGCATAGTTTGGTCACCATTTTCGGTTACACATGAAAGTCGTATAGAATCAATTCAGAAACAATTTCTACTATTTGCGCTTCGAAAATTAGGTTGGACAAGGTTACCTCTTCCGTCTTATGAAGCACGATGTATGCTCATTAACATTCAAACACTAAAAGAACGACGCGAATTTGCCATGTTATCATTTGTAAACGACATCGTTTCGCAGCGTATTGATTCGATAGAGCTTCTTTCAAAATTAAACTTTTATGCTCCCTCTCGACAACTACGAAATCGTAGTATTTTTTATACAAACCATCACCGTACTAATTATGCTAAATTTGGTCCCCTCAACCAAATAATGACAACCTACAATAAATTTTGCGAAACTATAGATTTTACTATGACGAAATCACAACTAAAAAAAATATACACATCAAATCGTAGTTAAAAATAAAATAAGCAAACAGTTCTAGTTTTAAGTTAAAATTGTATTGGAACGGTCTACTTATGATTGACTAAATGAAATGAAATAAATCGCTTTCTAAGGTTTTGATAAACTTACGTGAAGGGGCACTTAATCTTACTTTTTTTTTTATTTACAGTGCCTTTTTCGTTCCCAAGTGATCAGCTTGAGTAAGCTCTTTGTCTTAAGAGTTTAAGTTAAGTTTGCAAGTTTCTAACACAAATTTAACCAGTCTGGCTTCATGCAACTAAGACTAAGACTAAGATCTGCCGATTTTCCAACAAAGTAGGTATTTGTTAATTAGAGAATGGGTATCAATGTCATGTCTGTTAGTTAAGACATTTATTACAATAAGGCCTAAGCCTTCGCGCCCCACCAAAAATTAGCCCGCGACCCACCAGTGGGTCGCGACCCATAGTTTGAGAAACGCTGTCTTGAAACTTTTCTGAAACATCCTTGTAAACCCCTTAGAATCTCCGAATAACCCCAGACAACCCCTATAACATTAGGGTAGATTAGGATGAGCTATCCTAAGGATCCGTTCAACATTTAAGTTCCACACTTCCGATACAAACGTCCTCCTTTCAATGGACTACCCGCTTTGCTCGCAGCCACAGTTGATCAGCAGGAGTAAATCCATTTAATTTTGTATGGCGAAAAGCATCTAAACTTGAATTACTTGAAATAGAAAGCTCTTCCTACAAAAATATTTGGTAGGCATAATAGTGGTTGCCATTGTGCACAACCACTACCAAATATTTTTTCGATTAATGTATTCCCCTTCGAGAAATGTGCCTTTAGATGCTATTCGCCATACAATATTTTTGCGATTTACTTTTAGTGATTTTTCGCGCATAGAAGGCCACATTGTTCGATGCGGAGAGTAGGAAAACAGCCGATGTAGTTAATTCATTAGAAAAGAACGCAAATTCAATGCGAAGTATACGAAACGACTAGATCTAGACCATGGTTTCCCAAACTGTGGGTCGCGACCCCCCAGGGGGGTCGCCGGCCTTTATCCAGGGGGTCGCGAGGGACAGTAAAATATTTAACTGTAACAGAAATCAAATGATGTGATTTCTATGGGGGGTCGCGAAAACTACGTCTACTGGCAAAAGGGGGTCGCGCGACCTGAAAGTTCGGGAACCTATGATCTAGACGTTCTCTGTTTTGTTTTTCTACCGTAGAGTTATGCACGGACCAAACAAATGAAAACAAAAATTTCAGTACGAACCGTTCCGGAGTACAATTCTCATGAAATTCGGTCAATTTTTCTGCTTTATGATTGACATGGATATTACTCGCAAAACAAACTTCTTTCTGAAAAATCTACTGCAGCATAGGATTGCTCTACACGGTCTAATCCTCTTGCTGTAATTGATACTTCAGCAGGGCATATTCTACGAGTCGGGTGAGGCAAGATCAGTCTGTTGTAGTAGCCAATGCGTCGCTTTGTTCTATTCGACTTGCACTATCAAAAGACTTATCTTACTTCTACTGCACTTCCACATAGCAAGCCCAGATCATCAGGCCCCAGCAAGTCTCATCGTAGACGGATTAATGCTCACCATCAGTGTACGCAGAATATGGCACCGCAAGCGAAAAATAGGCAACAAAGCAGGCACGGCAACAACGCTTTGTTTTTTCGTTAGCAGATAATGACAAAATCGCTCCCGAGTTTGTTCACAACAAAAACGGTAGGAATATTTGTCTCCTTCTATTCACATCGTGATTTTCGCATTGTTTTACAACTAAAACTCAACTCTGAGGATGGCAAGAGTCTTAATTCGTCCAAATGCTCATGAATTCGATTATGTGGGTCGAAAATTTCAGCAGAAAAGCCGAAATATCGGCACACGCACGGCAAGCGATATTTGTTTTATTGCTCTCATCGCTTGACATGCGTTTGTTGCATAGTGACTTTGTTACCGATATGCACCGCTTAGGACAAAGCGTTTGTTTTTCGGCGTGATCCGTTTTTCGTACCCTGCTCACCATAACACGATTGTCACCGTCTCAATTATTATTTTTTTCTTCTTTAGATTGTCTGTGCACCGTTCGTTCATTCATTGTCGAATAAAAAACCGAGCTATTCGAAGCGAGTAAACAGAGTAAGGAATCCAAACCAGATTTCGGCTATGCAGACAGCAGCACCTCAGGCACTGACTGCAGGCAGGTACGCAGTACGTACTCTGTGACAAGCAATTGCAGGGTAATAGCGCAAAACCATCAAGCAATATATTTACGACCATCATCAGGTTGAGGTAGGTCTGGGAAGGAAAAAAACGTGCTCAAGTGTTTAACTCCGAGCGTACGAGCGATCGTTACTGGAGGTAATTGAACTTTTTGGCTGTACATTCTGCATCATTATCTGCCAACGACGACGAGACGATACGTTTCGAGGTGAAGTTCAAGACTTCGGGTTGGATGATCTGAATCTGGGGGAAAGGAAGACTTGACGTTGAAAAACGGCATTTTACGGGATGAAATTTAATTCGATAAAATCCGTTGGATAATGAATGGTTTGTTTGATAGAGGTTGAGACTAAGCTATTCAAGCTCTGAACAGGTTGTGTCACCCGGAAGAATTAAAGTTCAGTGCTCACGATACGCATCTGTTCAAATTATAATATTATATTTAAAAGGCATTTTAGTCTTTAGCATATATGCAACCAAATGTGTTCGTCTTTTCCCGCTCATCTTCTTGTACCCCCGAGTGTACCCCGTTGGGGTGATTTTCAGAAAACTCCATCAAAACAAACAAGTTTCGCTTTTTGGTTTTGAAGAGAACGTTCACATTTTCAAGGTGTTCTCAAAACCAGTTTTTCGGATGCTTGTTATAGTAGTGCAACATCGTCCGTCGATCGTCTTCCTACACAAGCAGGAATTGCGAAATGCGATCATCAAAGACGCTTCGTTATTTTTTTGCATTGGAATGTTACGGTTCAATATCGGTATGAAGTAGAGCTGAATTGGTTAAAATTCTGTTTAGTCACTCTTCGGATCTATTATTTGTGTTCAGAGTTTCCAATACACCTAGTCGTTTACATTGAAATTATGCATATTTTTCAAAAGCAACATTTTCTTGCATATTTTTGGTTGTTTTGAGAATTGATTTAACCTTAATCATTTCTTACAAAAAATGTACCCATTTTTCCACTTTTCCTACGATCTCCATCAAACGACCCACCCCTTGCCCGTAACTCACCTCCACGGCGCTGGCTTTGGAGATCATCACGTACGGCATGGGGCCGTTCCACGCTCGGCTGAATCCTTGCTGGCGTCCGTACAGCTTGCGAATCGAAATGATGCGGTTGAAGATTTCTGTGCGTGGTGGAACATGAGAGAGAGAGAGAGAGAAAAAAAGTAGTTTTGTTGCAGTTCACTCGAAATTCAAATTTTGGGTTTCATAATAAATTTTTGGCGATCATGTAAGGTTTCGGTTTCGCGGGAGTTTCGTTTCTTGGCCTATGTGATTCGTTTTAGTTATTTTTTTTAGTGATTTGGGGCCCGATGAACATTTGCACAGCTCGTGTGTCAGTTATGTTTTCTTCTATGCTAAGTTATTTTGTAATTTATGTTTGTTGACCATCCGTAGTTACCATAAATATTGTAAATCTTGTGAATTATCTGTACAAGTACTAAAACATGAATTGTATTATTTTTGTAGATAAATCTCAAATGACGGTTGAGAGATTGAAAAATCTAAATGACGAGAAAGCAATCGACAACTCGGTAATGTGTTAAATGTTTGTAAAGTGTCTTGTGAAAATAAATGTAATCTATAAAATTTTCTATAATAAATCAACAGAACCCTTGAGAAAGATCCAATACGGATCGAAACGTCGGCGTAAGTGAACATAAGGTTGTTTTGGATGTCACAATCGGACTGAAAAGCCAAAAAAATCCTAAAAATAAAGCATGAAACGAAAAATAAAACTAAATGGAACGAGCTCACCAATCTGATAAAAGTCTATGTGCCCCATTCAATGTTGGTCGATTTGCTCTGCCTCTACGTCCATGGATATACTCTTTGTCAGGTATAAACAAAACTGTTCGGTCTGGGCAATTTCATGATTGATGGTTCTACTTAAACATAACGAAAAGAATTTCTTCCCTTGTGGTCCATGGTTTACGACATAAAACAGTCCATCCGTGGGCTACACCTTTCAGCGGCTAAAAGCATTTGAAGGTTGTATGTAAAAGGCCCGGCTTGAAAATGTGGTTACCGCTTGCCCGCATTTCCAACATTAACTGACTTAATTTGCTGTGGATCTTCAAAAATGGTATTTGTCCGTCTGGGACAAACCCTTTCGTCACTGCGTCGTATGGTATCATAGGTAAAGGGTGAGTCGTTAATTATTGTGCCACCCTATCCTCAACTGATTCACAAATTGTCTACAGTCAACGGAATGAAACCAAATTTTTACAGTAGTTTAGTATATGTATGTATTTCAACTTTTTGGTATAGGTTCAAATTTAGGATGCGTTTTAGTGGAATTCACGACATTTTCAATTAACGCCCTCCATGTGGACATGTTCAGGCTCGACTTGAAACAAATAATTGAAGCTCTCTGGTTTGTTTATGTGCATCGTGCCTGGTTTTTACCCAGATCCAAGCTTATGTTTCACTGACAGCCGTTCCTGAAGCCTATTGACGAACATTAAGATGATCCGATAATGTATAATCATTAATTGTTCCAAGGCACGATACCATGATTTTTGATTTTAGCATGTGATTGTACAACACCTTTTTAGAACTGTTAACTAAATTTATTCTATATCGACCGGAATCTCACTGATAACTTCTCAATTCATTTTATGTAAACAATAGACTATAAGGAGAAACTGTGCAAAATTTGGTTGATTTTGGTGAAGTAGGAAAAAAGTTACGTTAGTTTGAAAATGGCACAATAATTATCGACTCACCCTTTAGGTGTGTGGTGGCACCCTTTAGCTTCAGCTCATCGCCGTGCGGTTTTGTTTGTCGGAATCGGAATACGATCGATTTATATTCGCAGCACACCATCGAGTGACATCGTCTCGCGGCGCAGGGAGCATGCGAATATATCATACATTGAGCCAAACCCGTTCATTGTGGGGTAAATTTTTGAAGTACGTGAATGTACATACACTGCTGCACTAAGTGGAAGAATGATGAATAGGTATTTATTGAAATTCAATCGACTTGTGTGGTCCTTCAAGCTGTAGGGCCGTTCAAACGAATTTTTCACTTGTTTTTTCACTAGTATTTTTTTTGAAATGAGGCGACAGTCTGCACCGGCAGGTAGTGCCTGTGCACCAGCTAGGTATTTCTTAAACTCAACCGGAACGAATAGCCCAGAAGTGTACCAGACGGCGTGACCCTTTTCAACCCGACGGTTTCAAACCCTGAAGATGGTCCAATAGTCGGACCGAAACGTCAATGAACGCAAACGCAAATTACTAGACTGCAAGCCGAAATTTTCCATAGAAATCGCTATATAATTATTATATTATTACATTTTTGAAATGGTTTTTGATGCCACACACTAAAAAAAACTATCGTTTTCAGCTGATCTAATTTTGGAAAAAGTTCAGATTACTGAATATTTAACAAAACATTACTGAGGTTCATCCACCCTTTTACCGAATTTGTTCCAAATCCGAAAAAGGGGGCTCTCAAATAAGAACATTGTTTTCAAATGGGATTAATTTTTAACCCATTTACGCCCAGTGATCTATTTATAGATCAGTAACTTGTGCGATAACTGCGGAGAAATGAAGCATTTTGGAAGACTGGTACCTTCAGAAAAGTTGTTGAGGAGATCAAGAACTCTCCGAAAGTACGTAATTTAGTACGTATTCGCTCCAGTAGGTGGCGCTAGTGATCATGAAACATTTTGCTTTGATAGGTGTTTCGTCAACAGCGATTGCCCCGCGCTCATATCTTGAGAATCCAACTACATAGAAAATTTTTGTCTTCAGCAAAGTTGATCAGGACATCAAGAGCTATCCGATAGTGAACTAGTTGGTTCTAGATTTATCCGTTAGGTGGCGCTAGTGAGTCCTAAAATTTTTTTTTTAATTAATTTTTTTTTTATTCTGAATCACTTAACCTACTTTACAGCTCTTTTGTCCACTAGGGCACTACGTGAGCGATTCCAATTGGACGCTGCACTTCCACTTTGTACAGCGTCTACATGTATTCTATTCTAATTCATCTATATCGAACTGGTGCCTTGTGATGCTTCAACTTTTCTACCCTGTTCATGGTAGAATGATGAGCAAGACGATGCC
>NC_085136.1:79580623-79737428 GCF_035046485.1 Aedes albopictus | reverse complement strand
TATGATGACACTTCTGTTGCACCTCGACCAGGTTGCTTGAAACTGCCACCGGCGTAATATGAGTTGATCTCTTTGATAATCTTTTGTTTCGTCTCTGTGTTCAAATTTCTCAGGATTTCGTACGTCAAGCTATGTGTTCCAGGTACTGAGTGGCCCTTCTTTTGATGAATTATGCGATTCCATTGTTTAAGATCAAGTAGCTTGTTTATGGCGAGGCACATGATATATTGGGCTACACGATCGCTAGTTGTGTTGGCCCAAAATGTCCTTCCAGAAACTCCAACGCTTTTGTCTTCTCTGTGAGTACTAGATTGTTCTTGTCCTTATTTACATGGCTGCAACGCAGTCGTTTCACCAATCTCCAATTTTCCTTGGTGTTCCTAGGGTCTATATCCTTAGTTATTGCTGCTCTTTCTTTCAGCCTTTTCTTCGCCCTTTGTGATTTCGCCAGATTTTCATCGTTAGAGAGGCGGATAAACTCTCCCCAACATTACTCCTTCCTTCTATATAACAGAGAGAGCTCGTCGTTCCAGTAGAACTTAGGGATGAATTCACTTACTCCGCTATTCCCTTTGATCGTATCAGCCACTATGCGTTTCAGTTCCGTGATAGAGTCCAGCTGTTTTGAGCGTTACTTCCTCACTTATCATCCTTCGATTCTATATGGGTCGTTATTTTTTGGAATGGGTATACTACTTTTTTTGCATCGCACAAAATACATCGTCTTTGCTAGAGCTTCTGCGCTCTAGTACCATGTGGCAAAACTTATGGCCTATTGCGGCATTTCGATCCTGTTTGGGGTTCACTTTTTGTTTCGGGTTTCAGCTTATATTTACCTCGACCAGCTGCTGCGGTTTTGCAATGTGCATGAGTCCTGAATCGAGAACATGACTTCCTGCAACAATTTTGTTTTTATCTCGTCGCCGGTGATCGAAATTTCTCAGTTTTCGAGTGCCATGCTGGTACATACTCGTCGGAAAGACTGGCAAGCAGCATCATTCTCACTCGTCGGAGCAATTGGTTCCGTTCAGCTGATGTGCGGTAGACATGTCCCGGTTGACATAGTCGTTCATCGAAGTGTAAGAATTCAGCTCCGTCTTGATGAATCTTGGGTCTTAATAAATAATGGGGAGATAACACGCGCAGCGAAAAGAGAAGCGTCCGTATCGCTTAAACGTCCATTAAGGAACTAACATTGTAACTGTTTGGGCACAGCTAATTGTTAAAAGCAGACGCTGGCTCGCGTTTAGGTAGGTTAAGGACAAACGTCTTGAAATCCCGTTTCAACAGTGCATCAGAACTTCAGACGCACAAATCTCAAGCAAGCAAGCTTCTAACAGTGAATTTCATTATTCTGTTCTTGCTCACTTGTAATAAGCTTAAAATAAGAGGATCAGGTGTTATAGCTGGTTTTGTTAATGAAGAGATTTGTGCCCTCGAAATCGTGAGTAAGTCCCAAAGTCGGCCATTGTAGCGGCCATTTTGGGATTCTAACAAGTCTGTCCATAAGGTAATAACAATAAGAGAGCACAGATAATGGGTATAGCTTAATTCTTATACTCCAACAGTAATGCTTGAATGAGATCCAAAAAAAGATTTTCAAAAATAACTGACATTCTCAACTTACATTAACTTTCCGCCCCATGGTCATCTCCAGGTAGAACTCGCGATACCACAGCTGTGACAAATCACAGCACTTCTGCAACGTTTCACTGAAGCTCAACAAAAACGTCCAGTAGAACGACAGCTTATGAAAGGCATCAATCTGCAACAGGCAAGCTCCATCGATGTCCTTCCGCAACGTCCTCTTACCCCCGGACTTATCGGCAATCAACGACTCCAGCATGGTCCTCACCATGTACAACTGCGTAGACGACGGACCCACATTCAACCGCGGAACACCGATCTGGAAACCTCCGTCCGGGTCTTTCTTTCCCTTGAGCGCCGGATCATGCGCCGGTTCGGTTCCCTTCTGCCAGTCGGCGCAGGTTTCCCGCACCGACATGATGATCGACCGGATCAGGTCTTTCTTGTTCTTGACCGCTTTCCGCAACGGTTCCCTCAACATCAACTGGACAAAGTCCTGCAGTTCGGCGTAAATGCTTCGGCGGATCGCTTCGCAGAGAACGGTTTCAATTCGTGCCATCAGCACCTGGAGGCCTTTGATCATGGCGATCACCTCGATGAGGGCAAATTTTTCGTCGTCCGAGTAGTTGTATCGGGTGGCGCGCTCGTACTCTTCCGCTTCCACCGGGCATTCCTTGTTCTGGTGGTGATCCGTGGGGTGGAGCAGCTTCCACGAGTAGAGTTCGGTGACGACCGAGGTCCACTCGGAGAGCAGTTGGAGACCTCGCAGGGCGAGGTCGGCCGTAGCTTTGTTTTCTGCATCGGTTGCGTTGTCCTGAAAGAAAAAGGAAATTTCAAAAGATTTCAAGGCAGTTTTCATCATTGCACTTACTTTATAGGTCGTCGTCACCTCGTTACTATACCGCGACAGCTCCGAAATGTACTTCACGTGGTCCTCCCTGATCGTGGGCAAATGCACCATCAAGTCTGCCTGCGGACTGATGGCCTGCGAGCTGGACAGTGGCCACTTGCTCGGATCGAAATGCTTGCTCCTCTTAATGTAGTTAAACGGTGCAATCTGCATATCCCCGAACAGCGGCACCACTTCCAAATTCTTGAAAATCCGATCGATCCTATCCAAGCGGAGTTTCTTCTTCTGGTCCAGTTTGTTGATGTTGCAGATCTCCGAATCCATCAGGAACAACCCAAAGCCCATCACCTTCACCAGCATGTGCTTCTCCTCCGGGGTCATGTACATCTTGGATTCGTACATGTGCACGCAGATATTGACCACATCCGAGAGCAGGTCTTCGTAGCCCATGATCTTCTCCAACGTATCTTTGACCGTGTCCCGGATCTTGTTCTGCGTGGCCAAAAACATGGACAAATTCTGCGATTCCTGGAGCGTATGGGAATCGCTCATTACTTTTAGAAACTGTGCAGCTCGCCGGTAGGTGCTGTAATCGTTCTTCACGCTGGATTTCATATTTTTCAGCTCGTCCAGCACGGCAAACATGTTGATGAACTTGCCCAACGTCAGGAGGTACGCCTCCGAGACGAAATCCTTGCGCTTCTCGGCGTGGCACAAGCGTTTGACCTCTCCGGAAAACGCCTCGATGGCCTTCCGCTGGAAGTACATGAAATTGAGCAGCTTTTTCACTTCCGGAGCAAGGACTTCCACAGTCTTTTCGTAAATTTCCACCCGATTCGGTTGCTCATTAGATTTGGGCTGCGGGATTGCCCGGGAGCAGCACCGCCAGGTGTACAGCATGACCGCATGCTTCTGGCCTTCATCTAGCAGTTGATTCTGGAACAAAGGAACAAAGTTCGTCAATAATGCTAAGCAGTTAAATACCACGACCCTTATAGTCACAGCTGTAAACGCGTGGGTATTGAACATGGCCATGATGAGGGTGACGGATTCGATTCCCGGTCGGTCCAGGAACTTTTCATAAAGGAAATTTCCTTGACTGCCTTTGTGCCTGCCACACAATATACACATGTAAAATGGGATTCTATAACATTCCCCAGAAAACCATTCCCCAGAATACCAATCCCCAGAATTCCATTCCCCAGAAAACCATTTCCCAGAATGTACCATTCCCCAGAATGTACCATTTCCCAGAAATCCATTCCCCAAAATGCACCATTCCCCAGAAATCCATTCCCCAGAATGTACCATTCCCCAGAAAAGCTTAATATACTCTGCTAAAAAGTTTAATTCGATACACAAACAGTAAAATGTTGATCATAATGATATGTTATACCCCGGACAGATATGTGATACGAGTATTATTCCTGTACAACGGTACGCAGTGTCAAGAAAATTCTAACTCATTTCAAGCGCAATTGTACAGTGATTCTTGTATCACATGTGTGTCATAAGTATTAAAGGCAAGGATTTTAACATTATAGTGTTATTACGAGCAAATATCTATTTCTTGTACGGTATATGAAACAAATTAAGGTAAAAATGTATACATACATACATCCCAGACAACCAGAACTCGCATAAAAATGCATAGATTTTATCATATTACCACTAACTTTCCTCACAATCACATAAATGTAATACCTAAGTACAATCAAAGTGCGAAATTCATACATATATATCCATAAAAATATTCTACAATAGTAAACGTTTGAATTACCATTGTACACAGTTGCATGTTGATCTTTAAACCTATCTTGAAAGTTCACAAACTGTTAGTTGCGTTGCTATAAAATGTTTTGTTTTTGACAGATTTGTGAAAATTGTGCAGCACTTGTTTTACGATGAATAACGTTTTAAAAGTGATGTGCAAAATTTACAGAGAAAACGCATATTCTTCTGATGTTGTTCAGTGTACAAGATACTTAAGACTCAACTGGCCACGTTTTTCTTTGCAAACGGTTGGAGGGATCCATCCCAATGGCTGTTCCTAATTATTCGCTTCAAAGGCTCTTCATTCTTGCGGTATGAGAAGGGCTTTCATCATTATTCCAATACAGCTTCCGCTCGATAACTGGGCTTTGACGACAGTTCAGTTAGTGAGCGCCGCTCGATAACTGGATTGAGCTCCCGGAGCCGGAGGCTATTGTTATATTTTGTTTTGTTTACTGATTTGCAAAAAGTGAGGTTAAATTTTGTTTATTTTTGACAGACAGCTGCTTTTTAACTGGACTTTGGTCCAGTTATCGAGCGCCCAGTTAAAAAGCAGTCCAGTTAAACAGCAGTCAGTTATCGAGCGGATGCTGTACTATGGAATGGAATAGAAAAAGTGAACATATAAGCAGTTTGAATGCCAACAGAAGGGAAAAAGTATCATTGTTTTCCTTTTGGCATTCAAAAACCCAACAATGTTCCTTCTTTTTAAACAATATTCTTCTTAAAATTAAGGCAATTAGTAAAAAATTTTAAATTATAACTGCTTACATTTTCAACATAGATTCTCCCTTCTTTTCTACATAGGCTGTTCTTTCGAATTGCACTTTTCAGGAAATTATGGGCATTATTACAACCACCGGTGTTAAATTGCTGTTATATTTATTATTAATTTTTTTTTTTCAAATTTCTAAACACCTGTGCTTGTGGTGCCAATTGTAACTAGCATAAACATTGTAACTCGAAAGAACAGCCTATGTAGAAAAGAAGGGAAAATCTATGTTGAAAAAGTAGGCAGTTGTGATGCCGATAATTTCCTGAAAAGTGCAATTCGAAAGAACAGCCTATGCAGTAAAGAAGGAAAATTCTATGTTGAAAATGAAAGCAGTTATAATTCCAATAATTGTACCAATTGCCTAAATTCTAAAAAAAGCTTGTTTAAAAAAAGGAACAGTGTTGGGTTTTTGAATGCCGCAAGGAAAACAATGTCACCACAGACAAACAGACGTAACACTTCGAACATTTTTCGATTTAAATTTTAGTCTCGGGAATAGGTTCGCTTAATTCTAAAAGGACTGAATTTGGCCAATCATCAACTAGGTGGCAGTAGTGAGCAAACGTCAAACTCAAACAAAAACTATGCGAGCGCCGCGAATTGGCAGTTGGTCAACTCTCAAATTTTCAAATAAACCGTTAAATCGATGTACGATGGAAATTATCAGAGTGTTACGTTTCCTTCTTCGTTAAAAAAAATGTTTGAGTCGTTATAAGAATTGTTGGCATTACAACTGCTTATATGTTTATCAAAAATTTTCCCTTCTTTTGCATAGGCTGTTCTTTCCAGTTGCACTTTTCAAGAAATTATCGGCATTGCAACTGCTTACTTTTTTAACATTGATTCTCCCTTCTTTTTTGCATAGGCTGTTCTTTCGAATTGCACTTTTCGGGAAATTATGGGCATTACAGCCTCCACCGGTGTTAAAATTGCTGTTATATTTATTTCATATTTTTTCTAAATTTCTAAACACCTGTGCTTGTGGTGCCGATAATGACCTGAATAGTGTAACTTGAAAAAATAGCCTATGCAGAAAAGAAGGAAAAAACTACGTAGAAAATGTAAAAAGTTTTGATGCCGATAATTTACTGAAAAGTACAATTCGAAAGAACAGCCTATGCAGAAAAGAAGGAAAAATGTATGTTGAAAAAGTAAGCAGTTGCGATGCCAATAATTATACCAATAGCCTAAATTGTAAAGGCAAATCATGCTTATTTCCGAAGTCTTTCTTGTCAAATAAGAATTTTTGGCAGGATGTTTCTTCCGGTGATTTTTTACGAATAAATATTTGATTTTTAGCTATTAATATAAACCATTCAGAATTAAAGCAATAATTTTATTTTTTTCTGGGGAATGGTACATTCTGGGGAATGGAATTCTGGGGAATGGTACATTCTGGGGAATGGGTTTCTGGGAAATGGTTTTCTGGGGAATGGTACATTCTGGGGAATGGAATTCTGGGGATTGGTTTTCTGGGGAATGGTTTTCTGGGGAATGTTATAGAATCGTAAAATGGCCATTGGCAGTTGGTTCGGCACTTACCAAATTAGCGTGAGTGGTTGCTTCCTCGATGTACTTGGCAATTCCGGTGACGAATCCATTCCTATCCTCAAAGTTCGTATCGAAGTTGGCCTGATAAACCACCGAGCAAGGCTGCGCTTCGATACAGGGCTGCTCGTCCGGCAGGGGCAACTCATCTAGCACTTCCACGTTGGAAAGCGCATCGGCCAGGGTAATCTTCTCCTGTGCCATTTTGCGTTCGCTTGCTACACCCTTGCCAACTCGTCCAAGCAATCCTCGGTCGTATGCGTCGCGATTCCGAACTCACTAAACAGTGTACCGCTTACTATGCTCCCTAAAATGACTGAACAAAAAATGCAACGTTAAATGAATCTCCCCTCGTAACGTTCGATCGTAGTAATCAGAGCTAAACGACTCGTTTTAATCCAGCTCCAGGCGCTTCGATACGCGCTCATGTGTGCAACCACCCGTCAAAATCATCTCGCGAGCAACACGCGAATCACATTCCCAAAACAAACCAACCGAAAGCAGTAGGCGCTTTACGATATGATTGTAAATGCAAAGCCTGCTAGACCTGCTAGATAAAATAAAAATACGCATCAACAGGCATCAACGTGCATCAACTACAGGCAATCGCACGCATCCGCTACTACGATGACGACCGACGACGACGAGAGCATGTTTGTTTACACTCGTCCGGCGAGCGCGAGCGAGCGCCTGCAAAGACGAGACGTAAACAAACCCACCCCACACGACCAACCAAAGGCGAGGGTGGTGGTGGGTGGTGGCGGCGCGGCGCACGCACACCCAGAGAGGGAGAAAAAATGGATGACAAATGGTGCTCAGCGATTTCCCCGACGGGAAGCGAATTTGTTTTGCACTTTACGACCCCGATCGACACCGTTTCCGGTGGATTTTACACTCCGTGGATGCATGGGCACCGGCACTACACGGAAGCGGTATTTTCCGTCGGAACTTTCACGAATTTCACGCAACCGGAGGCGAAAATAGTTACCTGCACACGAATCTACGCCCTCCAGTCGAAAATTTTTACACACATCAATCAACGACGGAGGATGCTGTGCTAGACTAGCGCAGTGGAATGTTCGCCCGGAGATGGCGCTGTGCGGTACAGTGATGGGCGGAAATTTGGCAAAACCTGCCTGATAAAAAAATAAATATATTATTATTAAAATAATATTATTCGACAATGATTAAATCATTAATTTTTATCATAAGGGCCTAACTGACTTGATCGATTTCTCTTCGGCGACTCTCTGTTTCGCTAAAAACTTGATCAAAACAAACAAAATCATTATTCTTTTTGTTTCTACAGCAACATGTAGTCGTCTTCTTCGCATTTCAACCAAAAAATCTTTGGAAAACTCAATACACATTCTGTGATAACACAAAGAGAGGATCGATGAAGCGAACTCGAAAATATCAGTTAGGCCCAAATGAAAAATCAGTGTTATATTATAATTTATTTTCCTGGTTAATTATTATTTAAATTATTTTCCTGGTTTTCTTTCTGTCATGTGCAGACCACTGTGCTGGTCCCTGAAAAATTTTGAAGATAGATATTCTAGGAGAATTTTCTAGAACAATATTTCTGAAAAAATCCTCAGAACATTTTCTGAAGAAAAAAACCCTGGCGAAATTGCTGAAATTATTTCTGAAAGATGTCCAGGAGCAATTTCTGGATAAATTCCTAGAGAAATTCCTGGAGGGATTTCTGAAGAAATTCTTGCGGTAATTCCTAGACAATTTCCCGGAGGAGTTCCTGGAGAAATTCCTGAATAAAATCTTGGAGGAATGCCTGGGGTTATTCCTGGAGGTTTTCCTCTTGGAATTGCTGGAGAAATCCTTGAAGGAATTCCTGGAGGATTTCTTACAACAATTACTGAATAAATTTCTGCGAGATCTCTAGAGGACCCCTGGGAGAAATTTCTGGAAAAATCCTCTGAGAAATTCCTGGAAGAATTTCTAGAGAAATTTCTCGAGGAATTCCGGGAGAAATCCTCGAATGAATTTCTGAAGGAATCCCTGGGGAATCATTGGGGAAAATCGTGGAAAAATCCCTAAAGAAGTTGCTGGAGGAATTTTAAGCGAAATTCCTGGAGGATCCTTGCAGCAATCCCCGGAGGAAGATCTGGAAGAATTCTTGGAGGAATGCCTGGAAAAATTCCAAAGGTATTCCTAGAGAAAATCCTGAAAGAATTTATGAAGAATCCCTGAAGTATTTCCTGGAGAAATTCCTTGATGAACTGCTGACATAATTTATTATTATTGATTATTTCCTGGATGAATGCATGCATGTATTTCTGGAGAAATCCAAAAACGAACTCCTGAAGCAATCCCAGGAGTCCCAAAGGCAATTCCTGGAGGAATATCTGCTGGATTTCCTGGAGGAATCGCAGAAAAAATGCTAGAGAAATCTCTGCAAGAATCCAAGGAGGAATCCCTGGAAGAATGCCTGAAAATTTTCTCGAAAGAATGCCTAGGAGAATTCCTGAAGGATTTTGTGGTATTTCAATAACAAAAATAATGTAACACATTCTTTATAAATAAAAAGAAAATCGCGTTAAGTACTGTTCCTTTGAATTCCACTAAGAATTTGCATCCTTTGACAGATACGTATTTCGACCTCAACTGTCTTCAGTGTCTTGTACTTGACTCGACTCAAGTACTGCAAATTCTTAGTGGAATTCAAAGGAACAGTACTTAACGCGATTTTCTTTTTATTTACAGATATTCCCCTAACAAGCCCAGGTTAATCATCATATTCTTTATACATTTTACTATTATTGTTTATTATGAGCACACTGAAATAAATTTTGTTGTGGAAACTACCGATCCCATAGTAAAATTACTAACCGTACCTATGATTCTCAACCGACAACAAAATCTGTTAAGGTAACTGAAATAAGCTTGAAATTACAATGCATTGTAGTAAATTCAACTTAAAGCATAGTCATCTCAACAACAAAACATTGTTAATTTTTCCAGGACACGCATTTTACAACACAGTATGGTTAAAAATACAATGCTCATTTGTTAAATTAAGATTATTTTTGGTTATGTTAACTGCACTGCTAGTTAAGGGAAGGTTCATTTATTACGTCGGAGGCGAATGACTTTTTGTTAAAACCTCTTTAATAAATAAATAATAATAATAATTTATTACGTCCATCGTTTTTCGGGATTTCTAGACCCCCCTCCCCCCTCTGTCACGCTATTTCCCTATACTTTATACATGTACTGTCACACTTTCCTAGACACCACCCCCCCCCCTCCCCCAAATGTTGGACTAATTTTTGAACGTTCCCTAAGTTGACAGTGTTTTAGTGGAATTAACTGGAAATTGTTGTCGGTTGAGAATCATAGGTACGGTTAGTAATTTTACTATGGAATCGGTAGTTTCCACAACAAAATTTATTTCAGTGCATAATCAATATGACATTTCCATAGTCAAGTAAACAACCAATGCGTCACAGACAATAGACATACAATTGACAAATATAATACAAATAATATCTGCATTAACATGTCTAAAGGGTCTAACTCGTTTTGTAAACAAACATTGTTTCTGTCGCTGTAGGGCTTATCTCGATCCACCCACGCATCTGGGGGCCGTTATCAGAAAGAACGAAGATAGATCTTTCTGATAACGGCCCCCAAATGCGTGGGTAGATCGAGATAGACCCTACAGCGACAGAAACAATCCCTGATAAAAAATATCATAAAAATACGATAAATTTTAATGTTACAACACCATTTTTTCGACAATTATTCACCATTAAAAAAATTGTAATTGGCACAGCACATTCACTATCACCCCTATTGTACTATACCATTCGGCGAATGGTAAATGGCACTTTTACAATAAAAAATGGTGGTTGTTATGTATCTTAACCATAAAATTTTGAGAAAATTTTCATACATTTTTACGTGAAAAACAATAGAATGTATTGTGTTTTTATGAGACATTTTTAGGGCAATTTTCAAAAGAATACAATATATCCTAATGTTTTTTCATTGTTCTTACAATACAAATACAATTAATTGAATGGCATCAAAGGAATCGTTGTTACAATAAAATTACAATAGTATTTGTTGTTATTTGTAAGAAGTTTTCGCTTTTAAAAATGCATAGAATTTATATTTGCCGCTAACATTTATACAGTTCCGATTCGTTCGTTGGCGGCTCGTTAGATGGGCTGTCTTGATAGTTGAATGTTCACTGGTTGGAGCAAAACCCAACTAAAAAGCACTGTCAATGTCAAAATCGATGTCAAAACGAGTTTGACGTCTGATCGTCGTCGCATCGCAGCTCCTATATACAGATCGTTTGTGCAAGTATGTGAGTGTTTCGTGACGTATTTCTCGTCACTTGCGTGTGTGTACAGCATTTTGATCAGTTGTCAGTTGCCCCAACGAACGAACACGATTCGCTAATCGGGGCGCAGTCGTGACCCAACGAGCGAACCCTCACTGTATCTAGCATTTACGAGCACTAAGGGCCGCCAGAATAGTATGCAAATTTTATGATAAGAATCAAACACTCTGATGCCTATCTGGTATGTATTGCTTGGCAGCTGTTGATAAAATCTATCATCAATATTTTCAAATAACTGCCAAATATCACAAGTCAGACCTCAGGTCATATGATCTATACCATAAATCGTTCACAATTCATGTGGCCACTGTAAATACTGGAGAAAATTGTTACCGATAAATATGAATTCTATGGTTTTTCAAAGGTGAAATCTGTTTACATAACAACAAATATTATCGCATGTTTATTTTAACATCGGTTCAATGGACTACCCGCTTTGCGCGCAGCCACAGTTGATCAGCAGGAGTAAAACAATTTAATTTTGTATGGCGAAATGCATCTAAACTTGAATTACTTGAAATACAAAGCTTTTCCCGAAAAAATATATGGTAGGCTTAATAGTGGTCACCATTGTGCACAACCACTACCAAATATTTTTTCGAATAATGTGTACCACTTTGAAGAATTTGCCTTTAGATGGTATTCGCCATACAATATTTTTGCGATTTTTCGCGCATAGAAGCTAGCGCCACATTGGTCGATGCGGAGAGTAGGAAAACAGTCGATGTAGTTAATTCATTGACCCCATTAAACTAATTGTATTTGTATTGTTATCAATGGTAGTTACAAGATTCCTTTAATCTATTTGGAAACAATAGAAAAATCATTGTTCATTTTTTTCGTGTCGTAACGTCCTCACTTGGATGAAACCTGCTTTTCAGCTACTTAGTTTTCTATAAGTACTTCTTCAGTTATTAATTGAGAGTTTCCTCTGCCAACACGGTTTGACGTGTGTCAGTCGTTGCAGCTATACCGAATAACATTTGATAACCAAAACATCTACTGTACTCAAATTAAAAACGAAAACTAAAAAAATATGTCAAGTGGTTTTGTATGTGATTATACAGAATAGAATAACATGATCCAAGCCTCGACCCAAGCAACAATAATATTTATTGTTATTTATTTGTTACGAATCGTTTTCAAGTGTTATTGATAAATAAACTTTTTTTTAATAAAAAGTCCATGAGAACTTTGGAAACACTTTTCCAACTGTATGAAAACGACTTAAAATCATTTTTACTGATAGTAACTTTAAGTTATTTACTTGGGGCAAGACACTGTGCTGGAGAGTGCATTTTCCTTCACAGAGTTGCTCAGAAATTCTCTGGATTGCTCCCGTTTTTGCTTTAGTGTTGCCTGATTTATCGCAAAATCAAAACAATATTGCCCGATATCTCGCTTTTCTTGCAGTTTTAGGGGTGTTTTTCAACGAATTTCGTCGATCATTGGTGAAAAGAGTTACTCAGAATTTCTCAGAGTTACTCTCGTTTGCACAGTGTCTTGCCCCTAGGTTATTTAAGAACTATAAAAAAACAATCGCATCAATTAGTCACTAATAAAACTAATGTTCACTTATTGTACGAACTATATGAGCTTGATTTCTATTGTAAAACGCAACAATATATCTACTGTGTGTTTTATTGTGAACAATAAAACCAGTCATATGTTAATAATATTTACCATGTAACGAATGGTATTTTTTTATCCGGGATGTTTGTTTACAAAACGAGTTAGACCCTTTAGACATGTTAATGCAGATATTATCATTACCGTAAACCGGGGTCAAATTGATCTCCGTGTCGAAATTGATCAGACGTTTTTCCGTTAGATAAAGCATGTTTTAAATAGTTTTCTCACATGTATCGTGTAGTATAGGATTCCTACATCACGATACTTGGAAGGAAACTATGTAAAGTATGCTTGATTTAACTGAAAAACGTCTGATCAATTTCGACCCGGAGATCAATTTGACCCCGGTTTACGGTACCACCACCGACGAAATTCGTCTGTGGTACCACACCCAAGTAATCACGGTGCTGAAGCCTTATTGTATGCTGATATGCGGTATATTTAGAGCAATCGTTACTTTGCATGAACACTTAAGGTTGATTTAAAGTGGAAATGGCAATTATGCGACTGATTTAAGATTATACCAGTATAATCTTAATTTGATTCTATAATTGCTCATTTCCACTTTAAATCAACAAGTTTGCATGTACTTTACATTGTAAAGTAATGATTGCTCTAAATACACCGTATATCAGCATGCAATAAGGCTTCAGCACCGTGGTTACTTGGACAGATTTCTTGGATGATTCTCTAAAGTAATTCCTGGAGAATTCTTTAGATGAACTCTTGTACGAAACTCTGGAAAAAAAAAGTCCTTGAAGAAATCCCTCAAAGAATTCCTGGATAAATTTCTGTAGGAATTCCAGGTGGAATTCAAGGAACAATCCCGGAAACAATTTCTGGAGGAATGCCTGGAGGAATTCATGAAGGAATGCATTGAGGAAACCTTGGAGGATTTCTGATGGAATCTCTGAAGGAGGAGGGATCCTGTAGCCGACATGAGGCGGCTCAGAAAGGTGTTACTAGGGCGTTCGGGTGGAAGGAAAACCACAGAGAACAGACATCCAAGTCCAGTTCCGAAACTGTGTAAGGAATTTAACGGCCATTTGAAATCGGCAACACAAGTGGCAATAGCGTGGCGCTGCAATCGGGTAATTTCCGATACTAATTTGATTCACCACTTGAAATGTTTCAATTCACCACTGACTGTGGCAATATGGTGTTCGGTGGCGTTAGTGTTGTCATCGTGTATTGGTTTGCAACCTTACCCAAGTGAAGATTCAAATCCTTACACAACTTTCTGATTGAAATTTGTTCTAGCCTGGATGTCTGTTCTCTGTGGTAGCACATAACTGCACTCTATAGCAGCAGATGGTTCTACAAAGTCCTTCTTTTACCTACCGGAACTGGAAATTTTAGCATGCTGTTTTTGTATTCCGTGAATACACATCACAAAATTTAGCCATTCAACCAAGCATGTTACAGTGCCGATTCGTTCGTTGGGTGCTCGTTAGATGCGTTGTCTGGATGGTTAAATGTTCGTTGGTTGGGGTAAAACCGTGTGTGGCAGTATTTAAAAACAATATAATAAAAATAAATTAATAATTAAAATAATAAATAATAAATGACAAAAATAAATAAATAAAATAAATAAATAATATATTCTAGTGTGAACCTGAGAGTGTGAACTTATGCTTAATTGGCTTCTTTAGGGGTTTTGAGATTAGGTCATAATCGGAATCTCCACTCAAAAATCAGTCGAATCTCAAAATTTCATAATTTTTTTTGCCCGGAAACTATTTTTAAAATGCATTTTAAGTTTGTACACGCAGAAAAATGGCGCTTGTTTAAAACAATAAAACGCATGGTTGATTTTCAAACTGAGAATTTACTTATTCCAAAGTGATATTTCTTTGTTTTCATTTAGAGTTTATCGATAAAAACAACCGATTACCATCGTTTCATATAATGTCAAAAATTTAATTTGTTTCAACAAAATAAAAACTATAAACATGGTCCGAAAGCACTCACACATCTTTAATATGCTTACCCCAACATCGCCACAACGAAGAAGGTGCAGCAAATCCATCACGCCAACTTCCAAGTGCAGCTTTGACCGTGATGGATAACGCGCAGGTAGTCACGGCAGCATCCACAAAAAGTTGATCGGTTTCGCCTTTTTTGTCTTTTTTTTAGTCAGTCTCCTTCCCATCCGCTTACCGACGGTCAAAAAACAGATTTCCCAGCTGCCGCAGTTGCTGCCGTCACCAACACAGTCACATTCCGGGTTCATTAGTGGCAAAAGTGCAATCGTTTGAATCAATCCATTATTTCATGTTGAAAATACAATATCTCTGTTTGTTTCAACAAACAGTCAAAAATTTCGACAAATGAAAATATTTGTATTATCAAACAATAGAACAGTTCAGTTTAAACTAGAAATCAGTTTGTCGCTATAGTAAACTGAAAAATTTGTTGATTTAAACTAGAATTTAATTGTGTTTACAATTTATTTTTCTGCGTGTATGGGGAAAATTTTTTGTTCGGGTGAATTGGGTTGTTTAGTGAGAAAAATATTGCTATTTTCTATAGTCTAATCGAAAGAGTTCATTTTTCTGAGTATATCGTGACTTTATTGGATTCCCATACCTTTGTTTTGATAGTTAAATTAACAAAACAGTTTTAATTTTCGTGGATAGAATGACAGTTCAATCGATAAAATGACAGTTCGACCCGAACAAAAAAATTTCCCCATACAAACTTTAAATGCATTTTAAAAATAGTTCCCGATCTCAAAAAAATATGAAATTTTAGATTTCGACTAATTTTTGGGTGGAGAATCCGATTATGAAATAATCCGGATATCCCTAAAGAACCCAATTGTCATTCTATCTATTGAACTGTCATTCTATCCACAGAAATTAAAACTGTTTTGTTTATTTAACCATCAAAACAAAGGTATTGGAACGCAATAAAATCACGTTATACTCAGAAAAATGTGCTCTTTCAATTGAGCTATAGAAAATAGCAACATTTAATTCACTAAACAACCCAATAATCTTGACAAACATGTCCGCTCTGACGACGAGTGAACGGATGACCTCGCAAATGGCATCAGCGTTATCAACCGCAAGAGAATGTCCATAAAAGAGAAATTGTTCTTCTTCACGTCTAGTATCTTGTCCGTAAAATCCTCATAAGATCTCCAATATCGAAGGAGGAGCAATTCCGTTTTGGCTGTAGATAAATCACAAGACTTTTCTTCTCCGTGATTGATTTTTTGCCAATTGGGTTCTTTAGGGGTATCCAGATTATTGCATAATCGGAATCTCCTTCCAAAAAATATTCGAAATCCAAAATTTCATCATTTTTTATGCCCGGGAACTATTTTTAAAATGCATTTAAAGTTTGTATGGGGAAATTTTTTTGTTCGGGTCGAACTGTCACTTTATCGATTGAACTGTCATTCTATCCACAAAAACTAAAACGGTTTTGTTAATTTAACCATCAAAACAAAGGTATTGGAATCCAATAAAATCACGTTATACTCAGAAAAATGAGCTCTTTCGATTGGGCTATAGAAAATAGCAATATTTTGTTCATTAAACAACCTAATTGGGCCGGTCAAGCCCAAGAATGACAAGAATATTTGAATAAAAAGCGTGGAAAACGATGCTTTTCCACATTTGGAAAGATTGTCTAATTTAAAGCGCACGCAATTTAAGCGATTGCGTGCTGATTATATGGACTCAACCCATTAACTACCATCCGAGCTATCATCCGCCTCCTACACCTTCCATTTGTTGCCGTAAATAGTAAGATGGAGATTCCTGGTATTTATTTCATTTAGAACTCAAGCGGAAAATTCCAGAGGTCGTGTTGCCCCACCTCAAGGTGCGTTTTTCCCCCAACAGTTTTTCAGCACCCAAAACGTAACACTTTTTCAAGTTGTTAATTTGATTCGGTAAAATTGATATCACGCAGACCAAAAGATGGCGTCTCTTAGTCAAATAAGTAAATTAACTTTCAAAACGCAAGACACCCATAAAATCATCTTTATCTTAGTTATAGGGCCACGTTTGCTTAGGGTGTGCATATTACCCCACCTTCCCCTATAGCAAAAGAACGACGTGCGATGTAAATACGATTGTCGGAAGGAAAAATTACAAAAAAAACATTCAACAGGAAATCAGGTAACAGATCGGTGATTTCGTGGAAGGCCGCGATATCAAGCCATTTTGTTCCACAATGCGAAAACCGAACAATGAATGTTGTTTTTCCAATAAAAGCTCATGCTGGACAAGCTCAAATCAAACGAATTAAAACCGACAGCATTCGGTGTTCCGAAGCTAGCTTTACCAGAGCTTTACCATGGAATCGACACTCAGAGAAGTGGAATGGTGGATGTGGAACTCACGAAACAACATTCATGCACACGATCTTCTCCCGGCCATGTTCCGTGTGCTTCTCACAATAACACGCCTAAAACTGCTCACATAAAGTTTCACGTTTATTTGGTCATCATCTTCAACCCCAAATTTCTTTGAAATTATAAACTTTTAAAATGCGAAAAGCTTCAAACTGATGAAGAACACATGCTCTACTACTTTTTGCGCAGAATTTTCAAAGCGGGAGCCAACTTTCACATGATGCAATCCCGATTCAATATGCACGATTCTAAGCGTGTGGTCGACACCATCGCTGTTGCTCCATCGTCAGCTTGCTTGGTCGGTCGACGACGGACCGGTCGTCGTTGAATGCATGCCGCACTTTACAGTATGCGGCAGGAAAAAATGCGAAAGTGTTTTTCAACTTCAAACCTCATTTTCGTCCATTTGACATTAACCAATCTATGTTTCAACGTTCCATGATCTATAATAGGCTAGTTTTCTGAAAAGTTAATTAAAAAAAATCTCATTTTGGTCACTAACCTTTACAGGGTGGCGCCTGAAGATGAAGACAACCAGAATTTTCAAACCGCAAAAAATCACACAGGGCGCTAAATTTCGTATCTGATAAAACAAAATTTTTGATTTTCTCTACAATATCATCAAATATATGTACTTATTTCATCTGGTATGTGAAACTACATGGATCTGGATCAGTGTGGTCTGGTTGTTCATCGAATTTGAGCTAATTTTGTTACTGTTATAGTCATTTTGTTTAATGACCATTGGGCGCGCAGTTTATTGATGTCCGCTTATTAGGCCTACATTATCACATGTTAAACATCAAATATGTTCATTTTTATTTTTCAGTGCTAGAATATAGACATTGACTGATACACTGTCATGAAAAAATACACATATATATCCTATATTTAGCGTGTAATAGTGCCTTGAACTTTTCGCATTTTTTCCTGCCGCACCCTGTAGTTCATCTTGCTCGCTTGATTTGTGCGTGATTGTTCGCTTGGTTCGCTTGCATCGCTCGTCCTCCTGTTATGATTAATTTGTTGGTGGCTTTCAAACATCTCGTGGGCGATAGACGATAGTGTGGATGTGAAGTGTGAGCCTTTTCACAGCCGCGGAGATCACGTATGCCAAGAAGATCTCAGAGTAAAATGAAACGACTGTAAAAGTGCAACTAAAGTGCGAGTTTGTGACAGATGATAAACATTTTATGTTGGTTTATAAGGTTTTACTTCGATTTTCCATAAATATAAGCGGTGGTATTGTGCGTGTGGAGTTTGTAGTTTGCTCGGTGTGTAAAGTTTGAACATTTTCAATTGCTAGAGCGAGGGGAACTCGAGTGACCGTAGTGTATCGACTAGGTATTATTGGTGGCAAAGTGTGTGAAGAAAACTCAAATCATATTTAGTCCGACCCGACGCACTCGACGGGCTGTGATTGTTCTTTATGGACTAAAAAGTTTCGGATTGAGGTAAGCAACAATGCAGATTTTTGTTTATTTTTTTATTTTCTGCACACTATTTTTGTTCTTCGCTGATTCATCACCGCCTCATCGCGAGGTGGATTTCATTTTCTGACGTAACTTTACTCAGTGTTGTGAGGCTGAATCGTACAAAGCCCAACAAGTAGGCGAGGAGAAACATAATTCTGGAGTTTTATGAATCCTTTATCGCAGGCGTGGGTTGTGAATCACCTCTATTTTAGACCAAGCCCCTGAAAATTCTCTATTTGTATGAACTCTTGGATAACTTTTTTTTGCATACTTTTACTTCTTTTATTCATATTCTTCAACCCATTTCCCAGTTGGTTGACCGTAGATTACTGAAACGCAAAATTTGCGAAGTAACAGATGTAGCGAATCGCGTTAATGATTAATTACAATTTTAATCATGATTAATGATTAAAAATAGTGACTAATCGAGTGTATATACCTACAGTGAACTTGTTGATACTTTTATTTTAGTCACATAAACTAGGCATCAAGTTTTACCATGAATGGGTCATCATTGCATACTTACAGGCGATACATGAATACTTTATAAACGTTTAATCATAAGAAAAAGTTTAATTAACGATTAATCAGTGATTAAACGCTTTTCGAATGATTAAATGAGTTAAAAGTAAACAGAATACACCTAAAAGTATGCAATGAACGAGTTGTATACTAAAGCAGAATTGCCATTTTATGTGATTAAAGCAAATTTAACCAAAATATTACTATATGCTAATGAAAGGCTCGATTTATCACTATTTTCAATCAAAAATTGTGATTAAAATTGAACACTCTGGTAGCGATCATCAGATAAAGATTCTTCATCTGACACATGTCGATTGGGCAGCTCGTGACTTATTCTACTAGATATAGCAAAGCGTTATATCTAACATTTCCTCTCTAGCAGATACCATGAAGGTTGGGTGATTACCTAAGTTAAGGTGAATATATAACGAAGTCACACCTCAAATTTTCAAAAGCACAAATTTGAAGAACCGAGGGTTGGTTTGCGCTGAAGTTTATCGATTGGTCACCACCAGCGGGTCACCAATCGATCAAATTTTCAGCGCAATCTGTCTTTTGGTTCCTCAGATTTGTGCTCTAAAAAATTCGAGGTGTGGCTTCGTTATATATTCGTCTTAAGTAATCCAAGATCTGAACTACAGGTATGTTGCGTTGTTGTCACTATCCGTTTTTATCACTATTTGTTTTTGTCACTATCCGACTATTCGTCAACATTTTCATTCCGTTTTTTGTCAACACTAAAGTTTTTGTCAAATTTGTTCCGTCGAACACGAGTTATTTATAGTTGAACATTAATCTTGAGGCAATGCATCCATGAGTGAATTTGAAGCAACCACCAATGATGGCATAGAAGACGTACATATATGCTACAGTAGCTTTCAACACATTCCAAATTCAGCTGTAAATAATGTTAATTCATGCTTTTAAGTGAAATAAAATTCAAGCGATTTTTTTTTTAAATTACGCGATGTGCGGAATTCTTCTCTCCTGGTCGCTATTTCTTTCCGTTGGGGCTCAAATTTTCTCGACCGAGACTTCTATATTCACTAGGTTAACTGTAGATTCCTATAGAATTTTATCCGGGATTTCATCTTTCGATTGCTCTAAAAATGTAATCTTGGTTTCTTTTTTCAGTAATTCCTACTAGCAATTCTACCTTGTATTCCTCCAGGATTCTTAATGGATTTCTTCTGAGAAATCGTCAGGAAATAATTCAAAAGTTCCTTTAGGTGAATTAGGAGTTAAGTCTTTTAGAAATCGGTTTCTCTTCCAGCAACTCTTGAAGGATTCCCAGAAGAATCTAAGGATTCCCAAAAATCCTAAAGAAATCCCATCAATTCAGAAAATATCCATCGAAGAACACTTGGATAATTTCTTGAAAGAACTTATACAGGATTTCTAGATGGAATTTCTCAAGGTTTCCTACTAGGAACTTCTGGAGGATTCTCAGGAATAACTCTCCGGAGAATTCTATACAGAATATCAGGAGGACTCCCTGAAGAAACTTCTGGTGGATTTGAGGAAAGAATTCCTGGTAATGTAGAAGAATTCTGGAGGTACTTCTTGGGGAGTCCAATATTCTGGAAAATTTATAAGTGATTGCTTAGAAAAAATCATGTAGATTTCCTAAAAGTATCCTAGACGAATCTTTTATATGAGTCTGTGAAGATGAACTCGAGGAGAAAAGCCTTCCGGAAGGAAGTAAACATATCCCTTTTTGTTAGGATATCGAACTTACGTTCCTAGAGATTAATCATTCCTGGAAGAATGTCTTTAAATTTTGAATATTTTATAACGTCGATCCGAGTACTGGAACTGTAATATGTGACATTCTTGCGTTCAACGAAAATAAATTTCCAAAAATGTGATCACAAATTTTGTGAAAACCTCTTGTCGGCGTCACAATCAGAAAACTGTAATTTGAACTGTGCAACCAAGGTGTGCTAAAGACATAAAAAAAATCATAGCAAACTGCATATTTTTACCTTTGGAATGTGTTCTACAGTAAAACTTCCAATTCATATGAAAATGTTGCAAAATATTTTGTCAAAGAAAATTATTCCGTTTTTATCACTATTCCGTTTTTGTCAACTGAAAATCGCGGACCGTGCTGATAAAAACGGAATGTACCTGTACTTGAGTACTTCATCAAATTGTATTCGCGGTAATGTTTGAGCTGCCCCAAATGCTATGGTGAGCATTAGCATCACTGCCAACGATTAGCGGAAGTTCTTTTGAAGTTCATTTAAAAGAATCTGTATGGGATAATTCATCATGCGGTAAATAAACCGAATGATAGACGTATTTCCTGTTGAGGTTTCCAACAGATACATCAATTGTGACAGCACATACATCTCTGATGGGTGTAGCAACGATTGCTTTGCTGACAAGCACACAGGCTCGAGGCACGACACGCGAGTTTTCCATTTTATTTGTACTGAAAGTAGCAAATACCGGATTCGCAATGTTTCCCAGATAAAAATTCCCCTTACGAAAGTAAAGCTTTTGAACTAAGGCCACTTAGGCTGTACCAGTTTGTATTAGTCTGCAAAGATTGATTGTTGCTGTTCTTTCATGCTAAAGATTGATCTGAGCTACCCTAACCGTGGCCACTACCCAAACTAGGCAAGAATAACCTCTTTACAATCACAGCACAGTAAAGAACAGCAGCAATAAAATCAGATCGGTATCGATTGGAACACGCGAAAGGCGAATACATTGTGTAAATCGTAAAATATGAAATCATATAGGTGAAAATTTAAACTAATCAACAACATCAAGTTTGAAAGTAAAGAAGGGCAGCTGTCTCGGAGAAACACAAGGTCCACTGTAAGGTTTTTAAATATTGTAAGGTTGAGCATGACGTTTAGTTTGTGGAGAAAAGCAGAGGAAGCGAAATTTCAAAGGAATTTGAGGAGGCGGGGAATTTGTTTTCAGAATTTCTCACGGTGAAAAAATAATGGCCGCTCAGCCAGTTTTGACATCTAATAACGTGCCTCTGGAGCCGGCCTTCTGATATAGCTGCATCACACCATGTATTAGGGGTCACCTATTTAGTGGACTCTTACCACCGGAACAGGTGACCTGTAGTGTTATTCATAGCCAATTGAGACAACCGCTACCGACACTACATAGGCTGATTAAGAAAAGAAGTTGATATTGATAATCAACTTCATACGGGAACAGACGCAAAAATGCTGCTAGCATTGCACAATGGTCCGAGGACCAACATTAAGTGGAAAAAAATAATAACTCAAAAACCATCCAAGATAGAGTCTTCATGTCTTCTAGACATTTGCTCGTGAGTCCAAGCCGCGTTATATGCAAAAGTGTCCTAAACGCCAAATCTTAAAATACTTCATATTTCAGCACCTAACTTTTTTATTTCAAAAGATATCGAAATAAAATGTTCTGCAAAGTTGAAGAAGGTAAAAACCCCGACAACTTTCTCGAAGCGCAGTTTTTTCTATCTCTTCAATCTGAAGAGATATAACTTATTGAAGAAATAAAAAGTCCGAAATCGGTTTTTTTGTCATATGTCAAAAACTATCATTTTTTCAAGCCTACTATGTTCAGAGCAATTGTACATATTGCCAAAATACACATTTCGTCAGAAGACATCAAAGCTGTACGATGTTTCTATCAAAAGATATAAGTATTTTTGTACTTTTTTAAGCCAATTTTTCTAGCGTAACATTTGAAAAAGGCGCAAGTGAATCTTTAATTTTCTCCCACCACCAGATCTAGTATGACAAAAACTGCATTTTAACAAATTTTGGAGAGGGTGTTTTTTTGTTTTGCGTTTTAAATGTGATTTGACTATGACCGTATTTTAGGCATCAAATTCACGAAAAATGACATCCATAATGTCCGAGTTCAACATCTACTCGTGTTTCAAGATCACTTATCTTAAACATTCGAGTAGCGATGAACCCAATGTTGTCTTTTTTGTTTTGTTTTGTTCCTTTGTGTAAGTGAGCAAAAATATAAAACAAATTCCCTATAGTTTTTCGATTTCTTAATTCATCAGATATATGCATCTGGTGATCGTATGCAAATTTTAAATTGAATTGTGGACCGTCCAGTTTTATATGTTTGACATATATTATGAAAGGCCTTTGATCCTAGGATAGGATGCGACACGTAGTCAGTCAATTTGAGACCAATTTGCTGTCAAACGGAGACCAGTTGCTGATTGGTCGAAATTGATATCCGTTTGCTGCGATCATATCGCTTTGTTGTTGGCTTGGCCGTGTTGCTAGTTTGTAGGTTTAGCATTTGATACCAATATTTAAAATCATTGTATTTTTTTATTCAAGCTTTATCGCCTCAAATATGTCAGTATTCAAAAGCAAATCAACCTAATGTGACTCCCATGGCTTGACACCGGTTAAAACCATTGATTTGGTGCAAAATCAATTGATTTTTTGATAGATTTCATCATAATTGAAAGAGCTTGCGTTTGAAAGCAATTTTAGTAGCAAGTTACGCTATTGCAATTGCAAATAGTGCTTTACGGTGCGAAATATGCATCAAAACTTCAATCGTTAAAGTTAAATAGTTTTAAAGATTTGGAATAAAGAAAAGTGGCAGCACTTGATTTTGATCGTTGACGTAATTGACTGACTACGTGTCGCATCCTATCCTAGGATCAAAGGCCTTTCATAATATATGTCAAACATATAAAACTGGACGGTCCACAATTCAATTTAAAATTTGCATACGATCACCAGATGCATATATCTGATGAATTAAGAAATCGAAAAACTATAGGGAATTTGTTTTTTATTTTTGCTCACTTACACAAAGGAACAAAACAAAACAAAAAAGACAACATTGGGTTCATCGCTACTCGAATGTTTAAGATAAGTGATCTTGAAACACGAGTAGATGTTGAACTCGGACATTATGGATGTCATTTTTCGTGAATTTGATGCCTAAAATACGGTCATAGTCAAATCACATTTAAAACGCAAAACAAAAAAACACTCTCCAAAATTTGTTAAAATGCAGTTTTTGTCATACTAGATCCGGTGGTGGGAGAAAATTAAAGATTCACTTGCGCCTTTTTCAAATGTTACGCTAGAAAAATTGGCTTAAAAAAGTACAAAAATACTTATATCTTTTGATAGAAACATCGTACAGCTTTGATGTCTTCTGACGAAATGTGTATTTTGGCAATATTTACAATTGCTCTGAACATAGTAGGCTTGAAAAAATGATAGTTTTTGACATATGACAAAAAAACCGATTTCGGACTTTTTATTTCTTCAATAAGTTATATCTCTTCAGATTGAAGAGATAGAAAAAACTGCTCTTCGAGAAAGTTGTCGGGGTTTTTACCTTCTTCAACTTTGCAGAACATTTTATTTCGATATCTTTTGAAATAAAAAAGTTAGGTGCTGAAATATGAAGTATTTTAAGATTTGGCGTTTAGGACACTTTTGCATATAACGCGGCTTGGACTCACGAGCAAATGTCTAGAAGACATGAAGACTCTATCTTGGATGGTTTTTGAGTTATTATTTTTTTCCACTTAATGTTGGTCCTCGGACCATTGTGCATTGATTATTGTTTTTATTGTTTGCACATGTCCAATGGACATTGTCTATTCGATAAACACAGCAAAGTTCATCACTGCATGTCCCGTTGTAAGCTCCGAAACTATCATTTCATAACTTCATTTAGCATTAATGAAAGTAGTTGAATGGTTCGTCACTACAGGTGTCGACTTACTCTTGATAATTGTATTTACCACCCCTTCCCACTGACAAAAACTCCCTCCCATGACAACTCTAGGGACGCAATCCATCCATTTCCTTTCTCGATGACCGTAAGGACGTGGCCGATGATGTAAAGTCAAAATTACAAAGCTTGGGACTGTTAAGGATGCACATTGAGGATGGAAATCTAACGATCCAACCCCAAGCTCCATTCGTTGGTTCTACATGTGCAGTTTTGATCACAGAGTAGCATCTGCGAATTGTGCGGTCATGTATTTATGCTCTGCTCGTTCATGCTCTCATGTTCATGAGCAAGATTATAAAATTCACGGAAATTCCCCCCCATGTGACGACAATCACCATGCTAGTTTAGAAGATAGCATTAATTTACCTAATCTCACGTACGCATGTGACAAGCCCCCCTCAAAGGCCGACGATGATATGTAGTCCATTTTATCGCTCTTGCGGTGCCTGGTGTCGCAGGGGGGGAAGATGTACACGAGCGTTCGCGTATGAGTGAGAATTTTTTCGTTAGCAACGAAAAAAATTTACCCGAAGAGACCCGAAGTTGAGCCGAAATTTCTTATAGCAAACCCGACCAGCTGTTGGTGAGTTTTCTGAAAGTGTCGAAACATCACAGAAAAGTAGCAAAAACCATCGATATTTGCTACCAGATCGCATCACAGGGATGCTTGCTAGTAATTGCCCTACAAATTCCTAATATATTTGCACATTTGAAGAAATTTTCTGTTTTATGGTGCAAAAAGTTTCCATAACAAATTCCAATCGTGAACCGAAAGAACAGAAAAAGAATAAGAAGCTCAGAAAATTCACCGAAAAACGGCAAAATTCACCAGCCGTCGGCCACGCACACGACCATACTATCTGTATACCCGTTTACTCTATATATCCTGGGTGTCGCTGCTGGTGCCACATAATGCCAAAAATGATTAGCGTATAATGTAATAAGAAATAAAGGGTTCGACACAGGCCATTTTTTCTATATCCACTTTTGTTCGCAAATTTTTTCTTCTGTGTGAGTCAGAGAGAAAAAGTGGCTCTCCGAGCGGAGTTTTTGGAACGGAGAATGAGTTCTATTGGTCCAGTTCATCAATCGGACGGGAATTTTTAGATTTCCCCGAAATGTTTTTATAGATTAACAATTGAGATTAGTATGTGTTATTCAAATATTACTATATTATAAATTAACATACGCTATCTTTAAATTAAGTGAATAGCATTGTTATTTGTTGTCAACTGTCAATCCTTGCTACCGCCACTTTGTTTAGATTTAGAAGAAAAGCATCAAAGCAAGCTTTGAGACTTTAGCCCGGTTAACTTTGCTACGCGACTGCGGCGAATGAACAAACGTGAACGGCGAGCGATGCAAACCATCTGACTCGATTCGACTAGTAGACAAGCGGTAAAACTCGCGCACCGAAGCATGGCCATAAGCAAAACAACACTGATGATGAAGAAATATAGAGGGGCGTGGTTCATATTGGACTTTGATCTGCACATATTTCGTGATGGCACCAAACCTGTGAAAATGCACAATGAATCAAATTAAAGGATGACTAGGAGGAAGCGCCCATATAGCCGAGGCGGTAAACGCACGGGTATTCAGCATGACCATGCTGAGGGTGACGGGTTCGATTCCCGGTCGGTCCAGGATCTTTTCGTAAAGGAAATTTCCTTGACTTCCTTGGGCATAGAGTATCTTCGTGCCTGCCACACGATGTACGCATGCTTAAATGGTCATTGGCAGAGGAAGCTCTCAGTTAATAACTGTGGAAGTGCTCATAGAACACTAAGCTGAGAAGCAGGCTTTGTCCCAGTGAGGACGTTACGCCAAGAAGAAGAAGAAGAAGGAGGAAGCGGTCGCTCACACCCTGTGAGAAAGGTGATTTCATCTTTAAAAGCTTCAATAACGATGCCGGCCACGTCCTTACAGTCAGTTGCGAGAAGTGGAGGAATTTAAGTAGGCTTACAGCTGCAGAACTTTCTTGCTGATCGAAATCTTTGAAATTTTTGACAAGATTCTCGCTTTGCGAATTTCTGTTGGAGCTCTTGTCAAATTAGGGAGAATTTGTTTGTTAATTCCTTTCCTTTGCAGATTTCTATATATAAGGATCTTTAAATGTCTGATATTCAGGAGAACTCATGGATTCATATATTTTTTTCCTGTATTGTGTTGGTAAGACTTGAAGCAATAATTTAGTAGAATACTCATCGGGCCCATAAAGATTAATAGTACTTATAGGGCTCATATGGCCACAGCTGTAAAGGCGTGCGTATTCAGCATGACCATGCTGAGGGTGACGGGTTCGATTCCCGGTCGGTCCAGGAACTTCCCGTAAAGGAAATTTCCTTAACTTCCTTGGGTATAGAATATCTTAGTACCAACCACACGGTATGCAAAATAACCATTTTCAAAGGAATCTCTCAACTGAGAAAGTGCTTATTTAGACCACTGAACTGAGAAGCAGGTTTCGTCCCGTTACGTCAACTTATGCGAGGTATGCACTTCAAACGGAATTGCTCAAGTAATTTTCATTCAGCGCATTATTTTTCCGTAACCGGAATGGTCAAGAAATTTAACACAGCAAGCCCCATTTGATTTGACGTTTCGTTTCAGCTCCGTACTAGGATCCGGAATAAAGCGATGCTTTATTATTTCTTGAGCGATTCCTTGCCTGAATTTTCCACGCATCGAGATAGGCCAAGAAATTTCTTGCGATCAGCGTACTACCCATTAAAGAAGAAGAAGAAGTAATCTTGGGTTTCCCATCAAAATTATATGCTTAATTAGAACTTCTAGTAACCCATAAAAAGACATTGCTGGTATCTTCAATTACTGTTTTGTTCTGATAATACCATCAACTTTTAAACGGTTGATTCAAATTTTTGGTAGTTGGTCAATGATCACTGTGGTAGTTTTGTAAATAAATGAGTAGGCCTTGCTTATCTGGAGGGGATTATTGTCAGAACTGTCAACTGAATAAGTACCACATTGGCGACGAGAAGAACCCATTGCGAAGAATTTCAGAAGCGGAATAGATTCCTGGTGGCAGCAATGAGTGAAGAATAATTATTATTCGAAAGGTGGCACCAAACCTGTGTGAGCCAAATTGCAAAAAAAAATGGAGTCCACCACACTTCAGAACTGAAGATCTGAAGCAAGCAGTTTGGTGCAAGGTTTGCTGGTGCAGTCTACAGAAATCGTGATAAATCGAGCCACCAGTTGAAGGTAAATATGAACAGTCTGGCTTTCCGACGGATAGCATCTGATCGGATTAGACTCAGAGGGAATTCGAAAAATCTCGCCTCGAAAGGGGAGATGCCTTAGCGGTGGATGAAAATCCTACCGGAGCAGGCAATGATGTCTCGCCTCAGAGAAGGGAGACGCCAAAGCGGCGAAGGAATTCCGGCCGTAGCTGACAATAAGATCTATCAGAGGAGGGCGATATCGAAGCAGCGGATCGAAATATGACGGCTAGGTAATAACAATTTGCTAAACTTTCGGATAAGTACTGAAAATTTAATACGAATTAGGCCTGATTAGTGTTCAGAAAGAATCGGTCGATGGATTTCTTGACCGATCCCTGGTATGTTGAAAGAAAGCCTTTGGAATGATCATATCTTCAAGAAGGTGTTTCGAGTTAAAATTCTTTGAGAATTAGTGAAGGGTAGATTACGGAAAAGAAATAAAGGAAGAACTTCATGGTGGTCGCACATTAAAAAAAAAGAACAAATTTCTGGAAATCTGGCTCAATAAATTTTCCAGTGAACGTTGAGAAGGAGCTCTAAATGCATTTGATGTCAACTAAAAGTTAATTATTTGTTACAGAAAAAGGGATGTGGTAGTTTTGTAAATAAATGAGTAGGCCTTGCTTATCTGAAGGGGATTATTGTCAGAACTGTCAACTGAACAAGTACCACAATAACTATGCGGCGTTGGCATCGTTTTTGGTCCTGTTTGACGTTTGCTCACTACTTCCACTTAGTAATGGCCCGGCCAAACACAGTACCTACGTTCAACATTGAGCGGTTACGTTTTCGTGACGATGTTTTTAATGAAATTTGTTCTTAAGTGTTACGGCTGTTTCTCTGTGCTAAAACTATCAAATTACTTACGCATGACTGTATTACACTGACTGGGATCCGAGTCAATACTTCTCATCTGTTTGTTCATTTCGATTGACATATTTTTCTCTTACCAAAGATCATTAATAATAAGGAGCAGCGCTGACAGCAACATCTTATGAAAAAGTAGGTATTGATTGATGCACCAAGCGAAAAGAAAAGAAGTTTTGACATCAGATTGGCGTGTCATTTACATAATCGACCAATTAGCGACGACGATCTCATCGATGGCACAGCGCTCGCCGCTTTGATGTCAAAACTGTTTCTTCTTTTTCCTTTATGCATCAATTGTTGTCATTGTGGAAAAAATCTTGTTACCCGCCAAAACATGCATTCATAACAATTTAGATGTTAAAACAACCATAAAGAAAATACTTGAAACTCAAAAAATTTTCAGCATTTTTTTTTCGAAATTCGTGGAAGAGGCCGTAGTGAAATTTCAAAAAGTATTAATAGAAGAATTATTGAGAAATTTCCATCAATCTCTAGAAGAATAATTGCTGGATGCATATACCATTTCACAAAAGTTCTATCGTTACTAGAGATGGGTAACTCACTCGCGAATCGACTCAAAGAATCAATTCGCGAAACCGAGTGAGTGAGCCATGACTCTTTTCAAAAGAGTTACGATTCGCTGACGTTCATTACGATTGCGAGAAGAGTAGTAGGGTAGCCAATATAATTTGGACCCCCATATATTTTGGACCCCCTGTGTCCTTTGATCACAACTTACACAGGTTTAATGATGAGGTGACGGAAATTTTTATAATCATTCGCTAAATAAGATCGCTCTGCACGGGCAGCAATCATTTACTCACTGGAAATACCCTTATTTGCCTTGAAATTATTTTTTGCCAATCTCGTCATCCGAGCGAGTGTCGCATCATGTTTACAAAAAGAGATTGCGGTGCTGAAGAAATTTGCAGATGTAAACAAAAACGTTTATCATTCTAGCGTATTAAATTCGCAAAGTTCGTCTAATCAGCCTTTGTCAATCAAGTAATTAGGATGTGATCCAGCATATTCAAGCGGCAAATTCTTCCAAAATAGTTTCAAACGAGTTTAAACACCGGGTGTCCAAAATATATACTGAAGAGGGTCCAAAATATATTGGGGTGTCCAAAACAGTGAAAACTGATGATTCAAAAATCAGTTATTTTCATCAAATTTTAAGCCAGAAATGGCCTTGTGGGTATTTTTAACGGACAGTAGAGACTTTCACGAACATACTAACATCATCATTATGTGTAAATACTCTCTGAATTTGTTTGATTTTGAATTAAATTCAAACCAATGTCCAAAATTCAACCGTTACCCTATGTACTGCGCACCTAATGATGATTCGACGCAGAACATTGCAATTTTAGACAAATTATATTGTTTTCATACTTGTATTACGTGGCTGGCTCGCACCAGCGATTCGATTCTTCGGTGAAATTAACAAAACCTGCGAGTCCAGCATTTCACTACGTTATGCTCAGACATTGCACAGTGGGAAAATAAGGTACAAAACCGACAAAGAATTCTGTAACTTTTGAAAACCACGAATGCGGTTTACGAAGTTATACTTTTCTAATGTAAAAATGTGCGGGGAATCCAATAAAACCGGTTTCATAGGCCGCACGGATCGTTAACATGCTCATTTTACCCCAATTCCCCAATTTTTAAGCCGTTTTTATAGAAATTCATGTATTTTCTGAAGCGGAAATGATCTTGAAGTATGAAAACTCGACCGATCATGCTCATATATATTGCGGATATGAATAAAAATGTTAAACTTGACCGCATGAATGATTGCCATGCCCGTTTTACCATATTCCCCCAGATTATCGCATTTCTGATAAGATATGCCATTTATCTAGGGAGAAAATCAGTAAAAATCCATCAAAATGAGTTTTTACCTGGTAAATACTTTTGAGCCATCGAATAAATCCGGATAAAAATCGAACGAACTGGTTTTTTGGTCATTTTGCCTTGATGCCCCAAAAATATCATTTTTTGAACTGAAGAGTTCTGCAACTTTTGAAATCCATGAATGCGGTTTACGAAGCCATACTTTTCTGATGTAAAAATGTGCGGGGAATCGAATAAATCTGGTTTCATAGCCTGTACGGATCGGACATTCTCATTTTACCCCAATTCCCCAATTTTTAGCCTTTTTTGATAGAGATTCATATATTTTCAGAAGCGGAAGTGATCTTGAAGTATACAAACTCGACCAATCAAGCTCATATATATTGCCGATATAAATGAAAATGTTAAACTTGACCACATGAATGATTGCCATGCCCGTTTTACCATATTCCCCCAGATTAACGCATTTCTGGTAAGATATGCTATTTATCTAGAGAGAAAATCAGTAAATGTCCATCCATATGAGTTTCTACTTGGTGAATACATTTGAGCGATCGAATAAATCAGGATAAAAATTAAAAGAACGGGTATGTTGGTCATTTTGCCTTGATTCCCCAAAAATATCATTTTTAGAATTGAAGAGTTCTGTTACTTTTGAAACGAATGCGATTTACGGAGTCATGTTTATCTAATGTAAAAACGTGTGGAGAATCGAATAAAATTGGTTTCGTAGGCCGCACGGGTCGTTTACATACTCATTTTACCCCAATTCCGCAGTTTTTTGTGTGTTTGATAGAAATTCATGTTCAGATGCGGAAACGATTTTGAAGTATAAAAACTCGACCAATCAAGCTCTTATATATTTTGCCGAAATAAATAAAAATGTTAAACTTGACCGCATGAACAATGTCCATGCCCATTTTACCATATTCCCCCAGATTATCGCATTTCTGGAAAAATATGCTATTTGTCGAGGGAGAAAATCGGTAAATGTCCATCTAAGAGAGATTTTTATTTGAATAACACATTTGAGCCATCTATCTATTAAACCAGGGAAGAACAACGAACTTATTCTTGGCCATTTTGCCTTGATGCCCCAAAAATATCATTTTTTGAATTGAAGAGTTCTGTAACTTTTGAAAACCATGTGTGCTATTTACAAAGTCATATTTTTTTAATTAAAAATGTTCGAAAATTTCAATGAAACTGGTTTTTAATTGTGGCCTTTAAACGTGGATCGTCAAAATACTCATTTAACTTCAATTTCTTATTTTTTTGTAGATTTTCATAGAAATTAATGATTTTTAGATCGTTAGTATCCGTACCATGCAAGTGAATTTTCTAGAAAAAATAGTTAATTGACATCAAAAATCGTCATTTTCTTCAAATCCCGGAAATGAGTTACTGAGTCGATTAAAGGAGTCGATTTTTTTTGAGAGTGAATCGAGAGCGATTCACTCTCAAAATTGAATCAGTTTTCCCATCTCTAATCGTTACTACATGGAGAAATTCTGGCGACCTAGCAAAGGTTTTTTTTTAACAAAATGCTGTAATAATATTCTGGTGAAAGTTCATAGAGGAAGAGGCATAGAAATTCTGAAGTATGATTTTTAACGAAAACAAATGATGAGATCCAAATTAAAGTTTAGATCTCAGTTCTAGACAATTTTTGTGAAACATTTAGTGAATTTTTGACAGAATTTCGTTACGAAATTGAAAATTATTTTTATATTTTTGTGCAAAGCCCTTCAATTTTATCAGTTTTGTACCTTGTAGACGCCCTTCAGGGTGTCTACCACCTGGAAAAACTTGGAAAACCGGGAATCTTTAGGGAAATTTATTTAAGGGGAAAAACCTGGAATACTCAGGGAATATTTTGAATACTCAGGGAAATTTCACGACGATGAAAAATAAAACATTGGGTGGTATGAATAACAAAGTAGTGATCTTTACTACCTGTAGTTCACTACATTGTTGGTATTAATGTGATAGTTGAAAATAACTTATAAATACCGTTATATGGATTTTTCCAAAAATCCGTCACGGTTAGAGATGGGTAACTCACTCGCGAATCGACTCAAAGAATCAATTCGCGAAACCGAGTGAGTGAGCCATGACTCTTTTCAAAAGAGTTACGATTCGCTGACGTTCATTACGATTGCGAGAAGAGTAGTAGGGTAGCCAATATAATTTGGACCCCCATATATTTTGGACCCCCTGTGTCCTTTGATCACAACTTACACAGGTTTAATGATGAGGTGACGGAAATTTTTATAATCATTCGCTAAATAAGATCGCTCTGCACGGGCAGCAATCATTTACTCACTGGAAATACCCTTATTTGCCTTGAAATTATTTTTTGCCAATCTCGTCATCCGAGCGAGTGTCGCATCATGTTTACAAAAAGAGATTGCGGTGCTGAAGAAATTTGCAGATGTAAACAAAAACGTTTATCATTCTAGCGTATTAAATTCGCAAAGTTCGTCTAATCAGCCTTTGTCAATCAAGTAATTAGGATGTGATCCAGCATATTCAAGCGGCAAATTCTTCCAAAATAGTTTCAAACGAGTTTAAACACCGGGTGTCCAAAATATATACTGAAGAGGGTCCAAAATATATTGGGGTGTCCAAAACAGTGAAAACTGATGATTCAAAAATCAGTTATTTTCATCAAATTTTAAGCCAGAAATGGCCTTGTGGGTATTTTTAACGGACAGTAGAGACTTTCACGAACATACTAACATCATCATTATGTGTAAATACTCTCTGAATTTGTTTGATTTTGAATTAAATTCAAACCAATGTCCAAAATTCAACCGTTACCCTATGTACTGCGCACCTAATGATGATTCGACGCAGAACATTGCAATTTTAGACAAATTATATTGTTTTCATACTTGTATTACGTGGCTGGCTCGCACCAGCGATTCGATTCTTCGGTGAAATTAACAAAACCTGCGAGTCCAGCATTTCACTACGTTATGCTCAGACATTGCACAGTGGGAAAATAAGGTACAAAACCGACAAAGAATTCTGTAACTTTTGAAAACCACGAATGCGGTTTACGAAGTTATACTTTTCTAATGTAAAAATGTGCGGGGAATCCAATAAAACCGGTTTCATAGGCCGCACGGATCGTTAACATGCTCATTTTACCCCAATTCCCCAATTTTTAAGCCGTTTTTATAGAAATTCATGTATTTTCTGAAGCGGAAATGATCTTGAAGTATGAAAACTCGACCGATCATGCTCATATATATTGCGGATATGAATAAAAATGTTAAACTTGACCGCATGAATGATTGCCATGCCCGTTTTACCATATTCCCCCAGATTATCGCATTTCTGATAAGATATGCCATTTATCTAGGGAGAAAATCAGTAAAAATCCATCAAAATGAGTTTTTACCTGGTAAATACTTTTGAGCCATCGAATAAATCCGGATAAAAATCGAACGAACTGGTTTTTTGGTCATTTTGCCTTGATGCCCCAAAAATATCATTTTTTGAACTGAAGAGTTCTGCAACTTTTGAAATCCATGAATGCGGTTTACGAAGCCATACTTTTCTGATGTAAAAATGTGCGGGGAATCGAATAAATCTGGTTTCATAGCCTGTACGGATCGGACATTCTCATTTTACCCCAATTCCCCAATTTTTAGCCTTTTTTGATAGAGATTCATATATTTTCAGAAGCGGAAGTGATCTTGAAGTATACAAACTCGACCAATCAAGCTCATATATATTGCCGATATAAATGAAAATGTTAAACTTGACCACATGAATGATTGCCATGCCCGTTTTACCATATTCCCCCAGATTAACGCATTTCTGGTAAGATATGCTATTTATCTAGAGAGAAAATCAGTAAATGTCCATCCATATGAGTTTCTACTTGGTGAATACATTTGAGCGATCGAATAAATCAGGATAAAAATTAAAAGAACGGGTATGTTGGTCATTTTGCCTTGATTCCCCAAAAATATCATTTTTAGAATTGAAGAGTTCTGTTACTTTTGAAACGAATGCGATTTACGGAGTCATGTTTATCTAATGTAAAAACGTGTGGAGAATCGAATAAAATTGGTTTCGTAGGCCGCACGGGTCGTTTACATACTCATTTTACCCCAATTCCGCAGTTTTTTGTGTGTTTGATAGAAATTCATGTTCAGATGCGGAAACGATTTTGAAGTATAAAAACTCGACCAATCAAGCTCTTATATATTTTGCCGAAATAAATAAAAATGTTAAACTTGACCGCATGAACAATGTCCATGCCCATTTTACCATATTCCCCCAGATTATCGCATTTCTGGAAAAATATGCTATTTGTCGAGGGAGAAAATCGGTAAATGTCCATCTAAGAGAGATTTTTATTTGAATAACACATTTGAGCCATCTATCTATTAAACCAGGGAAGAACAACGAACTTATTCTTGGCCATTTTGCCTTGATGCCCCAAAAATATCATTTTTTGAATTGAAGAGTTCTGTAACTTTTGAAAACCATGTGTGCTATTTACAAAGTCATATTTTTTTAATTAAAAATGTTCGAAAATTTCAATGAAACTGGTTTTTAATTGTGGCCTTTAAACGTGGATCGTCAAAATACTCATTTAACTTCAATTTCTTATTTTTTTGTAGATTTTCATAGAAATTAATGATTTTTAGATCGTTAGTATCCGTACCATGCAAGTGAATTTTCTAGAAAAAATAGTTAATTGACATCAAAAATCGTCATTTTCTTCAAATCCCGGAAATGAGTTACTGAGTCGATTAAAGGAGTCGATTTTTTTTGAGAGTGAATCGAGAGCGATTCACTCTCAAAATTGAATCAGTTTTCCCATCTCTAGTCACGGTATCTTTCTGGAACTTGTTTAGAAATAAACTTTGAAATGCTTGCTGGGATTTCTCAAGGATTCCTTCCGCATTTTTCTTGGTATTCTTTTTTGAATTCCTTCCGGAGATTCTTCCGGATCCCATCTGAAAATTTTCGCATGACTTTTTCCATGATTAATTCCAAGATCCCCACAAGGGCCTCTCTCAAGGTATATCGCAGATGTTTTCACAGAATTTCTTCTGAAGTTTCTCTCGGAATTCCTTTTGAAGATTTTCCGCGATTCCTGTCTCCAGTAGATCTTCCCGGCATTTCTTTCAGAGTTGCTACAGCAGTTGTTTGTGGGATTTCTGCTAGGGCTACTGCAAAGATTTTTTGAAGAGTTTTCCATGAATGCAGGAGCTCCTTCCGGGATTTCTTTTGAAGTTTCTTCTGCAAATTCTTCAATAAATTTCCGTTTGCTTTATTTAGAGTTTCGCTCTGGATTCCTACAGATATTTCAGCTGGAATATTTTCGAAAGGTTCTTGCGGGATGTATTTTAAAGTTTAAAGACAAAGACAGTTACACCGTCTTCGACTTTGCGGCCTCTACAGACTGAACGTTACTAACATTCGATAACGAACAACACATAACACCCAGTGGATAATTTTTCGTTTGACGAAAAGTTTTCCCCGACTGGAGCGCGAATCGAACCCACACTCCAAGGCTAACGAGACGACTATACGACTGACGCCGCCAACCGCTTGGCCACGCTCGGTCAGAAGACGGAAGTTTCATCTGATATTTCTCTCGGAGTTTCTCCCGGTAATTTTCTCAGTAAATTCCTTTCGGCGTTGATCCTGGGATATTTCTCAGAGTTTTTCTGAATTTATCCTGGACTTCCTTTTAAGTTATTGTAAGAAATTTCTGGAGAATGATAGAAGAAAACCCTTCAAATATATATTGAAAAAAAAAAAACGGAAGAGGTAGCTTGGAAGAAATCCTGAGAAAAACTGAGACATCTCGAAAAAAAATTCTGGGAGTAATCCCTGCAGGAAATATTTAGGAAACTCAAGGAGGAACCCTAAAATCCTCTAAGAGAAATTCTGGGAGGAACGAATGTTTCCGGCAAAATCCCGCGAGTATACGCAAGAAAAAACACCTGAAAATTCCCTAGAAGAAATCCGTGGAAAAACTTCTGCGAAAACCTCGCAAAAATCCCGAGGAGAGAAACTCCTGGAAAACTACTTAGAGAAGTTGATGCAGGAACCGACCCTATGATCAGAATACCTTCTTCGATCGAATGAGTGTGATCAGTTTTGTACCTTTTGGTTCCGCCCTGTTATGGGTCGGTATAAGATCTTTAATTTACTTCAACATTTATTACAGTGTCCTCAACGAATGAATCTCCGGATTTTGTCATCAATTGCATTCCGTATTCAGAAACCAATTTTCTCGAGAACTTAAGCACATGTTTATTTGAGAAATTAAGTGCGAAATTATTTTGAAATTCGACCGAAAACTCTTGCAAGAGCTTCTCCTTAAAATACTTGAAAAAAGTGGTTTTATTCGTCTTTAGTTTGCTGAGTCACATCAAGCCCAGACTCCAAAATTGATTTATATGTTTGCCATTAACTCCTTCAATATTTCCATAAACTCCGTGTTTTTTTTAAGTAAATCTTCTTTATTAACCCTCTAATACCCAAATGTTTGATTTTGATCTAAATATCATTTTTCGTCATCTAAAATCGATTTAAACATGTTTTGGAAGAAAATTCTTTTTAATTCTCGATTTCGTGAATTTCAGTTTTTGATTTTTCTAATTTTTATTTTTGACCATCCCCACACTTTTATATTTTTCCTGGAAGCCAATTTGGGGAACGGATTTTTTGAGATGAAAACATTTTGAGATTTTATGATTATTGTTGAAATATTATTATTTTAAGTTTTTTTCACAGAAAATTTTATTTTCCGTGTAATTTTAAGGAAAATAATTTTAGAGTGTATTCTATTCCCTAAAACTGTTAAACAAGGATAGAATGATTTGGGAAAAATTTAAAATATGTTAATTGTGGCGATTCAATACAAAATAAACAATGACTTCTAAAAGGTGACTAAAACATCAATTTTTCAATGATTTTTAAAAAATGTAAATACGCTTTAAAATACACCAAAAACCATTTTGAGATATACAAAAAAGTCCTAAATATTAGCCAAAAATATAAAAAAAATGATTTTCCACAAAACAAAAATTACGAAAATGCTCAAACTATACCCCGTCTAAAGGCGGGATTGGGTATTAGAGGGTTAAGAGCAGGGGAAAGTCCCTTCAAACGTTTCCAGCAGAAATACCCAAGTAACAGTACTAGTTGCATAGCAGTTTCTTAAGCTAAAGTTTGCTTAAGAGTGGTTTGCTCTACTCTTATACAGCAAAAATGTTTGTTGGGTATTTAATCTTTTGGATTCCACGTTCGATTCTTTAAAAAATGAGACGAAGAATACGTACTGTATTTTTGATTGAACTGCTCGAGCAAAGGTTTAATAAAACTGATTTTTCCATAAAGTTTTGATTTTCATGGTGAATTCATTACAAAATTCTTTCAAAATTTAGACGTAGAATTCGTGCAGTAGTTTTGGTTGAACTTGAAACACTTGTTTAAATATCACTATTAGTTCACTTTTGCAAAAAAAAAGAAAATAATTTCTTGCACTCTTGCACTTTTTTTTTCGCTTTTTCTCGTAAGGATAAATTTTGTAGGAGCCCCTTATATATATGGCGGCCTGGGCCCTAAATCAGGCCCTGCTTACCAGCTGCTTTATTGTTTTTGAGCTGGTGGAGTTGATTGATTCCCGTCCTCGTTTGGTGCAACATTGCAGTCATTTCCTCCGCTGCGCATTCATGTGCTCGTAGAAGTGCTACTTCTACCTTTCGATCACTTTCATCAGAGGCTTCCGTCCTTGCTCCTGCAAACGGTTTCGACTTGCAGCCTTTGCGTGATGCGTTGAGCTTCTGTAGAACTTCCGCGTTTCTTGGGATCATCGACACCGTAAGTACATTTCTGCGTTTTTCGCTTCATACAGGCAGCGTTTCTTCCCGGGTAGACGAGAATATCTAAATCATATCTCAAATCGAACACTTTTTGCTGTCATAGCTCGATGTGATTTTGATGAGTTATTCAAAAATCTAATGAATATCGCACGAATAGCTCAAAGTGATATGATATCAGTTTGTGTTCTTGTCGAAATATGTAGCTGAAAATTTCTACATAAGAGCAAGTTTTGCTCTTCTGCACGAAATGGAACACATACACCCATAGAGATGGCTCAATGCTAGTGAAATGCCATGTGCCCCTTTCTGAGCTGTGGAAACGAAGATCCGCTTGCTCTTATTCCCATATTATTTACAACAGCGAGCCACAGTTGAGTGGTAAGCATCGCCGCCTGTGAATTCTAAGGTCGTAGGTTCGATACTGGATGCTGACATTTTTTTTAATTTTTTTTTTAGAAAGAAGTGTCATATCTTGTCTGCTATTGTTTTGATCTTGTAATATCTGAACGAGCTTGGAACGAGCTATTATTGAGTAGTTCACCATAATAGATTTTGCTATTATTTCTGTTCTTTTACCTCTTATATCAATCAAACCAATATCAGTTTTTGCTCTTCAGTAATTCAATCAATCATAACTGAATATGCTATTCATCAGATTTTTTCACCTACTCGGGTTTACTCGAAAAAGGTATATCTGCTGATTTCGGGTCGTTTAAAACGTTCCGTATTCTACCGAGTCCCATGCTGCAGCATTCCGCGTTTTTCTACTTCATATTTGTTATACACTCCTCGTCGTACGAATCGTATCATCGACTGCATTTCACGTACCACGTGATCGCGATCGCTTCTTGAACTTGTACTCCAACAGTCCTCAAGACTCAGACAAGAGGAGCCTCATGGAGCTCGCCTTCTCCCTTCTAAGCTGCTTCGAGCTTCTGTGCCTATGCTAAGACGACATCCGGTTGTTTCACTCGCCCTAGGTTGTACCGAAGCGGACGTCGGTACCGTACAGTGTCGATAACGGAGAGCTTTGAGCGCAGATTGATCATAACCAGGACAGCTGATGAGTGCTGAACTTTTGAATCGTCAGTCTGAATTACTCTTAGGAGCCTAGTCACGTTTGGTGCTAGTTGAATATATTATTCAAATGTGTATTTATTAAGACTTATCCGCCAGCGAAGGTCCATTGTAAATCACCTGCCCCTACTTGAATGAAAGAAAATTAATTCGACTGTGGGACTGACACACCGTCGTCGTCATCGTCGTCGTTCATTCGTTCGTCCCCGCACCACAAGAAGAAAACGAGAGTGCTAGCTGGTGCTGCTGGCTGCGTGAGTTGAGAACACCGCCGCGAAACAACATATTGTGCTGCTGCTGAGCAACGTGATCCCTCCGCTTGCTTGCTCTTGTATAACAACTTCAGTTTCAGTTCGGATTCGGAACGCGAAGTTGTATGAGTTGTACTGTGCTGTGTTGTGAGTTGCCTCTTTACCGAAGTTCGGAGCAGATTGGAAGGGAATTTTTATCATCTTTGCTTGCTGGCTAGTGGTTATACGGTTCCGCGGAGATTTTCGTCTGACACATGTTAGTGATTTGAAGCATTATGGAATGATTTTCCGCGTGTAAGTCAAGTGCGTCTCGAAAAGTGATTGTTGTGTTGTGTGGAAAAAGTGTGTTATGAAGTGAAAATAACAAACGACAGACAACAAACTGTCAACATTTGAACGAAATCGAAAATAAAAAGGTGTTTTACTTCCTGGTTGGTTGGTGCGGATTCGGCAGGAAGGTAAGTTTCTTCCTCTTGCCTTGTGCTTTTGTGCGAGCGCATAGTTTTTCTTCTCGTGTTTGTGCGAATGTAGAGCTAAATAGATTAGATTGTGTGGTTGATGGATGGTGTAATCTCTAGTGTCGTGCAAACTCTATTGCTTCTGATGCCCGAAGAAGATAAAAAGTAGGTTGGGCTCGATAAGAAGATAAGAATGTTTCGCCTTTTTGAACGCAACTTTTCAACTCTTCCGAGATGCCGTTCTATTTTCTTTTTGTGTTTAGTTTAATCAATCTAGTTGGCTGTGCATTATCCTGGGTCGAAAAAGGCCCATCAACGCCAGCCGTGCTGGCACGCAAATTTCATTTCTCGAATACTTTTTCGAATAGACGCAACACAAACACAATCGTTGTCCAATACAAATCCAATCCAAATCCACTCGGAGTCCAATCCAAACCCAATTCAAATCCAATCCAAATCCAATAAAAATTCAATCCAAATCCAATCCAAATCCAATGCAAATCCAAATCCAATCCAAATTCAATCCGAATCCAATCCAAATTCAATCCAACTTCAATCCAAATCCAATCCAAATCCAATCCGAATCCAATCCAAATTCAATCCAAATTTAATCAAAATCCAATAAAAATTCAATCCAAATCCAATCCAAATCCAATGCAAATCCAAATCCAATCTAAACTCAATCCAAATCCAATCTAAACTCAATCCAAATTCAATCCAAATCCAATCCAAATTCAATCAAAATCCAATCCTAATCCAATCCAAATCCAATCCAAATCCAATCCAAATCCAATCCAAATCCAATCCAAATCCAATCCAAATCCAATCCAATCCAAATCCAATCCAAATCCAATAAAAACTCAATCCAAATCCAATCAAAATCCAATGCAAGTCCAAATCCAATCCAAATCCAATCCAAATCCAATCCATATTCAATCCAAATCCAATTCAATCAAAATCCAATCCTAATGCAATCCAAATCCAATCTAAATCCAATACAAATTCAATCCAAATCCAATCCAAATTTAATCCAAATCCAATTTAAATTCAATCCAAATTCAATCCAAATTTAATCCAAATCCAATTTAAATTCAATCCAAATTCAATCCAAATTTAATCCAAATGCAATCTAAATCCAATCCAAATCCAATCTAAATCCATTCCAAATCCAATCCAATCCAATCCAAATCCAATAAAAATTCAATCCAAATCCAGTCCAAATCCAATCCAAATTCAATCCAAATCCAATCAAAATCCAATGCAAATCCAAATACAATCCGAATTCAATCCAAATTCATTCCAAATTCAATCTAAATGCAATCCAAATTCAATCCAAATCAAATCCGAATCCAATCCGAATTAAATCCAAATCCAATCCAAATCCAATGCAAATCCAAATCCAATCCAAACTCAATCCAAATTCAATCCAAATTCAATCCAAATCCAATCCAAATTTAATCCAAATCCAATTTAAATTCAATCCAAATTCAATCCTAATCCAATCCAAATTCAATCCAAATCCAATCCAAATTCAATCAAAATCCAATCCTAATGCAATCCAAACCCAATCTAAATCCAATACAAATTCAATCCAAATTCAATCCAAATTCAATCCAAATCCAATCCAAATTCAATCAAAATCCAATCCTAATGCAATCCAAACCCAATCTAAATCCAATACAAATTCAATCCAAATTCAATCCAAATTCAATCCAAATTCAATCCAAATCCAATCCAAATTTAATCCAAATCCTATTTAAATTCAATCCAAATTCAATCCAAATTTAATCCAAATCCAATCTAAATTCAATCCAAATTCAATCAAAATCCAATCCAAATCCAATCCAAATCCAATCAAAATCCAATCCTAATCCAATCCAAATCCAATCCAAATTCAATCCAAATCCAACGCAAATCCAAATCCAATCCAAACTCAATCCAAATTCAATCAAAATTCAATTTAAATCCAATCCGAATCCAATCCAAATTCAATCAAAATCCAATCCAAATCCAATCCAATCCAAATCCAATCCAATCCAAATTCAATCCTAATCCAGTCCAAATCCAATCCAAATTCAATCCAAATCAAATTAAAATGCAATGCAAATCCAAATTCAATCCAAATCCAATCCGAATCCAATCCAAATTCAATCAAAATCCAATCCTAATTCAATCCTAATCGAGTCCAAATCAAATCCAAATTCAATCCAAATCCAATCAAAATCCAATCAAAATCCAATGCAAATCCAAATCCAATCCAAATTCAATCCAAATCCAATTCAATCCAATTTCAATCCAACTTCAATCCAAATCCAATCCAAATCCAATCCAAATTCAATCCAAATTCTTCCAAATCTAATCCAAATTCAATCCAAATCCATTCAAAATCCAATCCTAATACAATCCAAATCCAATCTAAATCCAATACAAATTCAATCCAAATCCAATCCAAATTCAATCCAAATCCAATCCAAATTCAATCCAAATCCAATCCAAATTTAATCCAAATCCAATCTAAATTCAATCCAAATCCAATCCAAATTCAATCAAAATCCAAAAAAAATCCAATCCAAATCCAATCCATATCCAATTTTAATCCAATCCAAATTCAAACCAAATCCAGTCCAATTCAATCCAAAGGAAATCCAAATGCAATCTAAATCCAATCCAAATTCATTCAAAATTCAATCCAAATCCAATACAAATTCAATCCAAATCCAATCCAAATTCAATCCAAATCCAATCGAAATCCAATCCTAATCCAATCCAAATCCAATCCGGATCCAATCCAATCCAAATCCAATCCATTTCAATTACGATCCAATCCAAATCCAGTCCATTCCATATCATACCTAAATCTAAATCCAATGCAAATCCAATCCAAATCCAATCAAAATCCAATCCATTCCAATTCCAATCCAAATCCATGTAAAATCGAATCCAAATCCAATCATAATCCAATCCATTCCATATTAAACCTAAATCCAAATCCAATGCAATTCCAATCCAAATTGAATCCAAATTCAATCCAAATCCAATCCAAATCACATCCAATCCAAATCCAATCCAATCCAAATCCAATCCAAATGCAATCCAAATCCAATTCAAATTCAATCCAAATTCAAACCAAATACAATCCAAATCCAATCCAAATCCAATCCAAATCCAATCCAAACCCAATCTAAATCCAATCCAAAACCAATCCAAATTCAATCCAAATTCAATCCAAATCCAATCCAAATTCAATCCAATCCAAATCCAATCCGAATCCAAGCAAAAACCAATCCATTTCAATTCCAATCCAATCCAAGCAAAATCCAATAAGGAAATTCAATCCAAATTCAATCCAAACCAAATCCAATCCAAATTCAACCCAAATCCAATTAAAATCCAATCCAAATTCAATCCAATCCAAATCCAATCCGAATCCAAGCAAAAACCAATCCATTTCAATTGCAATCCAATCCAAGCAAAATCCAATAAGGAAATTCAATCCAAATTCAATCCAAACCAAATCCAATCCAAATTCAATCCAAATCCAATCCAAATCCAATAAAAAATCCAATCCAAATCCAATCCAAATCCAATCCAAATCTAATCCAAATCGAATCCAAATCCAATCCATATCCAATCCAAATCCAATCCAAATCCAATCCAAATCCAATGCAAATTCAATCCAAATCCAATCCAAATCCAATAAAAATCCAATCCAAATCCAATCCATATCCAATTCAAATCCAATCCAAATCCAATCCAAATCCAATCCAAATCCAATCCAAATCGAATCCATATCCAATCCAAATCCAAACCAAATCCAATCCAAATTCAACCCAAATCCAATTCAAATCCAATCTAAATCCAATCCAAATTCAATCCAAATCCAATCCAAATCCAATAAAAAATCCAATCCAAATCCAATCCAAATCCAATCCAAATCCAATCCAAATCGAATCCAAATCCAATCCATATCCAATCCAAATCCAATCCAAATCCAATCCAAATCCAATGCAAATTCAATCCAAATTCAATCCAAATCCAATCCAAATCCAATTCAAATTCAATCCAAATTCAAACCAAATCCAGTCCAATTCAATCCAAAGGAAATCCAAATGCAATCTAAATCCAATCCAAATTCATTCAAAATTCAATCCAAATCTAATACAAATTCAATCCAAATCCAATCCAAATTCAATCCAAATCCAATTCAAATTCAATCCAAATCCAATCCAAATTCAATCCAAATCCAATCCAAATCCAATAAAAAATCCAATCCAAATCCAATCCAAATCCAATCCAAATCCAATCCAAATCCAATCCAAATCCAATCCAAATCCAATCCAAATCCAATCCAAATCCAATCCAAATCCAATCCAAATCCAATCCAAATCCAATCCAAATCCAATCCAAATCCAATCCAAATTCAATCCAAATCCAATCCAAATCCAATCCAAATCCAATCCAAATCCAATCCAAATCCAATCCAAATCCAAATCCAATCCAAATCCAATCCAAATCTTATCCAAATCTAATCCAATCCAAATCCAATCCAAATCCAATCCAAATTCAATCCAAATCCAATAAAAATCCAATCCAAATCCAATCCATATCCAATTTAAATCCAATCCAAATTCAAACCAAATCCAGTCCAATTCAATCCAAAGGAAATCCAAATGCAATCGAAATCCAATCCAAATTCATTCAAAATTCAATCCAAATCCAATACAAATTCAATGCAAATCCAATCCAAATCCAATCAAAATCCAATCCATTCCAATTCCAATCCAAATCCATGTAAAATCGAATCCAAATCCAATCATAATCCAATCCATTCCATATTAAACCTAAATCCATATCCAATGCAATTCCAATCCAAATTGAATCCAAATTCAATCCAAATCCAATCCAAATCACATCCAATCCAAACAGTGGCGTAGTCAGAAATTGTCTCTGGGAGGGGTTTTCAACAATCAATGATACCTTTTTTGATTGAACATTTACATTTTGTAAACAGTAATGAGCAATTGTATTGGTAGTTCGAAAATAGCGGCGCAGCCGAAAAATTTTTTCGTCGCAAAGCGCTTTATCAACATCATTTCGGATGATTGGAGGCAAGTGAGAGTGATAGCTATTCAAAAACCCGGGAAACCCGCGTCGGATCATAATTCGTACCGTCCAATCGCGATGTTGTCTTGTCTACGGAAGTTGTTAGAGAAGATGATTCTCTTTCGACTGGACAAATGGGTTGAATCGAATGGCATGTTGTCTGATACACAATTTGGTTTCCGCAGAGGCAAAGGAACGAACGACTGTCTTGCGTTGCTTACTTCAGAAATTCAGCTTGCCTTTGCTCAAAAGCAGCAAATGGGCTCAGTGTTTTTGGATATTAAGGGAGCTTTTGATTCAGTTTGTGTCGATGTTCTCTCCGACAAACTACACGAAAGTGGCCTTTCACCAATTTTGAACAACTTTTTGTATAATTTGCTGTTTGAGAAGCAGATGAGTTTCGCTCATGGCGACTTGACAGTTTCACGAATTAGCTACATGGGTCTCCCCCAGGGTTCATGTCTAAGCCCCCTTCTTTACAATTTTTATGTTAGAGACATAGATGATTGTCTCATGGAAAATTGCACGTTAAGACAGCTTGCGGATGACTGTGTTGTTTCTATAACGGGATCAATAGCAGTCGATCTGCAAGGACCACTACAGGATACTTTGGACAATTTGTCTACTTGGGCTCTTAAGCTGGGTATCGAGTTCTCTCCAGAGAAAACTGAGATGGTTGTTTTTTCTAAAAAACACAAACCGGCAAAGTTTCCGCTCCATCTGATGGGTAAGACAATCACTCATAGCATGTCTTCTCAATATCTCGGCGTCTGGTTCGACTCCAAATGCACCTGGGGGAAGCACATTGTGTATCTGATACAGAAATGCCAAAAGCGAATCAACTTTATGCGAACTATTACCGGAACATGGTGGGGAGCACATCCGGAAGATCTGATCAGGCTGTACCAAACAACCATTCTGTCGGTTTTAGAATACGGTAGCTTCTGTTTTCAATCCGCGGCGAAAACACACTTGCTGAAGCTTCAACGGGTTCAGTACCGTTGTCTTCGGATCGCGTTAGGCTGCATGAACTCAACTCACACTATGAGTTTAGAGGTACTCGCTGGTGTACAGCCTCTGACAGACCGCTTTGCGGAGTTATCGTTCCGGTTCCTCATCCGATGCGAGGTTGTGAATCCATTGGTCATAGAAAATTTCGAAAAGCTGCTCGAACAGAACCCTCAAACTCGTTTTATGAGTGTGTACTACTGGTACATGACGCTGGAGGTAAGCCCATCTCCGGTTAACACCAATCGTGACAACTTCTCAAACTTCGACAGCTCCTCAGTGGATTTTGATCTCTCTATGAAGGATGAGATCACCGGTATTCCGGAATCTTTTCGTTCCGTAGGTATTCCACAGATCTTTGCAAGTAAGTTCGGGCATGTTAGCGGGGACAGACAGTTCTTCACAGACGGTTCGAAAACCGATGACCAAAGTGGTTTCGGTGTCTACAACGAATTTCATAGCGCCACCTACATGCTTCAAAAGCCATGTTCGGTATACATTGCTGAGCTAGCGGCTATATACTACACCTTAGAGTACATTCGCACTCTTCCACCTGAGCACTACTTCATTTTTACCGACAGTCTAAGCTCTCTGGAGGCTGTTCGGTCAATGAAACCGATGAAGCACTCAGCGTACTTCCTGAATGGAATACGCAAAGTCTTGAGTGCTTTGTCCAAACGCTCATACATCATCACCATAGCTTGGGTCCCTTCACATTGCTCAATTCCGGGCAATGAGAAAGCGGACTCTCTGGCTAAGGTGGGCGCTAGCGGAGGCGATATTTACGAGCGTCAAATCGCCTTCGACGAATTTTTTGCATTGGCCCGTCAGGAGACCTTGATCAGCTGGCAACACAAATGGAGAGATGGAGAGATGGGTAGATGGTTGCACTCCATCATTCCACAGGTGTCGAAGAAGCCATGGTTCAAAGGGTTGGATTTAGGCCGCGATTTCATTCGTGTAATGTGTCGGCTGATGTCCAACCACTATTTGTTGAATGCACATACCTTCCGTATTGGGCTCTCAGAAAGCAATCTCTGTGTCTGTAGCGTAGCTTACCAGGATATCGAACATGTCGTATGGGGATGCAATGAGTATCGTGAGGTCAGATCTGAGCTGCATGAAATTCTCCGGGTCCGAGGAAAACAACAGAAACCCGTTAGAGAAGTGTTGGCAGGACTTGATTTGGAATACATGAACCTGATTTACCAGTTTTTGAAACGTGTTGATGTCAGAGTTTGATGTAGTACGTTCCTTGTTTTCGTTGGTTTTGTTGTTCGCCCCTGTCTGTCGTCACCCCCTTCCGTTTGTCCTCTTCTTGTCGTTGTCTACCGATAAAGTCCTCTCTTTTTTGTTCCATTTCAGATAAGGACATTTTGCCCCATCAATGTTTTTAGTATAAGTTAGCAAATAATTTAGTTTAAGACCCCTAAATTCCTCCTTCCCAATTTTATTTTATTTTATTTTTATTTTTTTTTTATCCCTAACCTCGAAACAGCCGCGAGTACTTCGGCTCCCCAAACTAACATAGCATTAAGGCAGTAAATATTGTAAAATGTAAAATATATTGTAAAAAAAAAACAACAAATGATTTCGGCTCAGTTATGCCCATGAGGCGCCCGAGCCTTCCAAATAAACGAATAAGTAATAATAAAGCGCTTTATATTGAAAATTTGTTCCACAAATTTTGACTCTGGGGGGGGTTTTAACCCTAAAACCCCCCCCGTGGCTACGCCAGTGAATCCAAATCCAATCCAATCCAAATCCAATCCAAATGCAATCCAAATCAAATTCAAATTCAATCCAAATCCAAACCAAATCCAATCCAAATACAATCCAAATCCAATCCAAATCCAATCCAAATCCAATCCAAACCCAATCTAAATCCAATCCAAAACCAATCCAAATTCAATCCAAATCCAATCCATATTCAATCCAATCCAAATCCAATCCGAATCCAAGCAAAAACCAATCCATTTCAATTCCAATCCAATCCAAGCAAAATCCAATAAGGAAATTCAATCCAAATTCAATCCAAACCAAATCCAATCCAAATTCTACCCAAATCCAATTCAAATCCAATCTAAATCCAATGCAAATTCAATCCAAATCCAATCCAAATCCAATAAAAATCCAATCCAAATCCAATCCATATCCAATTCAAATCCAATCCAAATCCAATCCAAATCCAATCCAAATCCAATCCAAATCCAATCCAAATCCAATCCAAATCCAATCCATATCCAATCCAAATCCAAACCAAATCCAATCCAAATTCAACCCAAATCCAATTCAAATCCAATCTAAATCCAATCCAAATTCAATCCAAATCCAATCCAAATCCAATAAAAAATCCAATCCAAATCCAATCCAAATCCAATCCAAATCCAATCCAAATCCAATCCATATCCAATCCAAATCCAATCCAAATCCAATGCTAATTTAATCCAAATTCAATCCAAATCCAATCCATATCCAATTCAAATTCAATCCAAATTCAAACCAAATCCAGTCCAATTCAATCCAAAGGAAATCCAAATGCAATCTAAATCCAATCCAAATTCATTCAAAATTCAATCCAAATCTAATACAAATTCAATCCAAATCCAATTCAAATTCAATCCAAATCCAATTCAAATCCAATCTAAATCCAATCCAAATTCAATCCAAATCCAATCCAAATCCAATAAAAAATCCAATCCAAATCCAATCCAAATCCAATCCAAATCCAATCCAAATCCAATCCAAATCCAATCCAAATCCAATCCAAATCCAATCCAAATCCAATCCAAATCCAATCCAAATCCAATCCAAATCCAATCCAAATCCAATCCAAATCCAATCCAAATCCAATCCAAATCCAATCCAAATCCAATCCAAATCCAATCCAAATCCAATCCAAATCCAATCCAAATCCAATCCAAATCCAAATCCAATCCAAATCCAATCCAAATCTTATCCAAATCTAATCCAAATCCAATCCAAATCCAATCCAAATTCAATCCAAATCCAATAAAATTCCAATCCAAATCCAATCCATATCCAATTCAAATCCAATCCAAACCAAATCCAATCCAATTCAATCCAAATCCAATCCAAATCCAATCTAAATCCAATCCAAATTCATTCAAAATTTAATCCAAATCCAATCCAAATTCAATCCAAATCCAATCCAAATTCAATCCAAAACCAATCAAAATCCAATCCTAATCCAATCCAAATCCAATCCAAATCCAATCCAAATCCAATCCAAATCCAATCTAAATCCAATCCAAATCCAATCCAAATCCAATCCAAATCCAATCCAAATCCAATCCATTTCAATTACAATCCAATCCAAATCCAGTCCAATCCATATCAAACCTAAATCTAAATCCAATGCAAACCCTATCCAAATCCAATCCAAATCCAATCCAAATCCAATCCAAATCCAATCCAAATCCAATCCAAATCTAATCCAAATCCAATCCAAATCCAATCCATTTCAATTCCAATCCAAATCCATGTAAAATCCAATCCAAATCCAATTCAAATCCAATCAAAATCTAACCCCAATCCAATCCAAATCCAATCCAAATCCAATCCAAATCCAATCCAAATCCAATCCAAATCCAATCCAAATCCAATCCAAATCCAATCCAAATCCAATCCATATCCAATCAAAATCCAATTCAATTCCAATCAATTCAAATCCAAATCCTATCTTAATGCAATCTAAATGCAATCCAAATCCAATCCCAATCGTGTTGGAATTTCATTCCAATCCAAATTCAATTGAAATTCCGTCAATATTCGCATAATACTTAATCCGAATCCTTTCCAAATCCAATCCTTACCCAACCCAATGACTAATCTGAAACCCACTTCTACCGATCGACTTCCACACCTTCAAGCATTTTTCTATAGGTTCGGTTTGATTCGGCCGCATACGTCAGCAAAATTGTTACGTCCATGAACGCAGTACCACCGTTGACCTCCATCATCATCATCATGATCACCAAGATCTATTTTTGAATCCACCGTCGAACGAAGGCACGTCTCTGCGATAAAACGCAGCGAGAGATAGAGAAATGATGGTGGATTATATCTCAATTATCATTCGCAATAAAATGCCTTAACCGTTTGTCTACGGTTTTGCCAGCACCATGGCTGTAAGTTAAGTTTCCTAATTTATTGCGAAATGGTTCGATTCTTCCCAAATGAAAGCGACATCGGATCGGATCGGCATTTTTGCCTTCCTTCGATAATAATGTCAATTTCTTCCGTTCGCTTTGCGGTGGCGTTCGTGCGTCTAGTACGTTCAGTTTCAGCAGGAAAAATGAGAGTGAGAGAGAGAAGGAGATCCTGTGCGCTCAAAATAAGAGTAAAGTTGGCTCTCGCTTCACTACTTCATTCACGCTACAGATAAATCACTAAAGAATGTACATATTTTTCTTCTTGGCTGCTTTTCAGCTTTGCTTTCTATAAACACTTTCACATTCATTGACTGTAGTACATACGCTTTATGTCAATGTTTGTTGAAATTTGAAGTTACTATCATTATCATTCAATAGTGTTTTTATGACAATTAACAGCAATGTCTCAATATCGCAAGCCTGGTAGCAAGTAAGTATCGTCCAAGGTATCGTCTCTTATTTTGGATTTCCAACTTAAGTTACCGTAAAATGGGGTGTTAAGAACTCATGGAGTATTAAGGGATTCATCTTTACATACTACTTTGAAAAATCGCTAAGCCTAATAATAATTGATTTGCTAATTCCAAATTTCCTTCAAATGTGTGTTGGAAATAAAGGCATACTATAAGGATTATCACACATGAAAATACGTTTTTAACTGGACACTAGACATCAAAAACACAACGACATTGCTTTTTCTGAATTTCGCTACCTTTGAAACATTCATTTGTAAGGTTAGCGATATTATTAGGAAATATATGTGAGTAATCGTAAAGTGTTCTACAACTCATTTCAAACAAAACTAGGGTTAAATAATTGATGTTACTAAGGTAGTTTTTGAACACCAACAGTTTTTGTGAAATAAGTCTAGTTTCCTAAGCTGATGGGGTGTTAGGGGATGAAATTTCTCATATAACTTTTTTATTTGTATCATGAAGTTTTGAGGCGATTGATTCATTGTATAACAGTAGCTATTCTGGATGAAGTATTACGGATTTCATTTTGGGTCATAAGCATTCCAACAGTTGCTAGGGATGATAAATTCAACTAATACAGTATATATCTTTAAAAACAAGTGTTAGATTGATACCTATAATTAGAAAATTAGTCAAATGTTTATACTCAATGCCGCAGTAGTTCCCTCTTTACAGAAGTTTGTGTTCTTTAAGTGTTTTGTTATGTTTTCACGAAGGCGTATTCATCAAAATAGATTGTCCATCTCTTTTCTTTTTAAAATATTATTAATGATTGGCGCTAAAACGTGACAGCTTTTTGAAAATGTGGAACATGCTCACTTGTTCCATATATTATGTAAACCAGACTGTCACTAACTCTTGCAAAAGCAAGTATTTATGAAGAAGACTCACGGCTGCCAAAAGGTCTCAGAATCTAAAATACGACCTATCAACGATGCTCCAGAGTAGAAATATCAGCATTAAATATACAGTTTACACCCTGGGCCATCTAATGATGCTTGCATACAAAACATTTCAATATAAATGAGTCTTTAAGTGAACAAAAAACTGTAATCCTTACTTTACAACCTGTTCGTCAATCTGAAATGTTCAATTTGGTTACTCTAAATAGTAACTGTGAATAATGTGTTGGTTAAAAATTGAAGCCATTCATGTACAATTGACGGTATTTTTTTCGGGTTTCAAGGCTTTACCATTAGTCAATTTTTATCTTTCTTGGAAATATAAGAACTTTAACATTCATCCGCATAAGTTCCCTAACACCCCATTTTCATATTTTCAAAAAATTCGCACATTTTGTTAAATATCTTCAATTTCTCCAAAAAATCGTCAAATTTTGTAATCTATATGCGTAGTAGGCAGCAAGACAATGATCGGACTGCTTTTCTTGAAAGTTTTAAGAAGTAGACCCCATGAATTATTGGGGACAAAAAATTTCTCCGTCCCTTAACACCCCATTTTACGGTACTGTTTTCGTTAAATATGTAGTCTTTCAAACATTAGTGAAATAAATATATATAAATATATAATAATGTTTTGGTCTTATGAATACTCAAAATTCTATAATGATGTCTTTGATTGTTTCTGAAATAATTTCTTGTGCAATGTGCATTCAAAGATAAAGTTCTAGCGAAAAATACCAGAAGAGTTTTTTAAGCACACTTATTCATTTCATTTATTTAGCTCAACATCAAATTCATTATAACACTGAATCAACAATTTTACACCATACACATTTATTTTCTAGTTGAAAGTCTGAATTTCAGATGGAATTTCTTGAAATTATTTCTTGGCAAACAAATATTTTTCTGACAATTTTTTTTTTAAACTAGACAGTAGCGCCATCGTCATTGCGAATCAAGTGGTTAGCAGGAAAATAAACATTACATGTAACATATTCTAATCGATTCACATGGCAATTTCCAGGTAAATACTTTAAGGAATTTATGAAACACTTAGCCTACTTTAGAGTCGTGGGAATTCTATCACATCGTAAGCTACATTTGTGACATACATTTTGTGAGACTCATACATTTTTGATGAATTAAAAGTCCTACAATAACAATAATGCTAGACCAACATCAATCTCATAATAGCAGGAGGTATTCACAAAAACATTACTTACTTGCAATTTTTGTAGAAATTTCTTGCAAAAATTCGGCTTCTTTTAGAAATTTTGAAGAAATCGGGCGATTAAAAAAAAACTGTATTTTTTTATGGAATGTGATCAAATTGTGTCTATCTTCGGTCTTGTCGGCATTTTTTAAACAAATGATTTTCGCCTAGCACTACGATTTCAGAATCAATGTTATTTTTACTTGATGTATTTAGGCGTCATATACCAATAAAGTAAGGAAATTATCTCGCATTTCTTTTGACAAAGGCGAAAGACCTTTGTAAGCTAACGCTTTCTGCCATTATTGTGCCTAGCGATATCCAACCTTCAAACCAATATTGTATCAGATTGATGCTTGATTCTGTTTATATGTCACCTCTGAAATTGGTCAAACATAACACGTTGTCTGCTGATGTGATTATCAGCAAGAAATTCCCTCAACAGGTGGAGCTGGGGTGTACATCATTTGATTTACTTTATCTCATCTCGGTGAGAATATGCAAAATTGACCATCCAGAGATGCCTCCATGGATTCCACCTGAGATTGTTCTTAGGTTTCACCTAGGAATTCTTGTGATGTATGCTGGGATTTCTTTAACCCTAGTCGTTCATTGGGGTCATTATGGCCTAGACAGGCACACTGAGCGTACACTTCACCAGCATTTCAACTTAAGCTAATGCATGAATACATAAAGGAAGTCCTCTAGAGATTCTTTCAACGATTTCTTCTATAATTCCATAAATTATCACTAAATTTCTTGTAGTTATTCTGTCTGGTATTCTCCCTGTAGTTCCTGATGGGATTCCTCCAGAAATTCCTTAAGCATATTTTTCACTGGATTTTGTCTTGAGCAGTGCTGAAAATTTCATTTTAACTTACCTAGGTAAGTAGTTCTTCTAGATAAGACTAGTCCTGTAAGAATAGTTGATGACATTTACCTCAAACATATGAGTTTAGCCATTTTTCGTTTACTTATAGGACGACTGATCTAGTCACACAAGTTTATATATCATAAATAAACAAAAATCAGGTTTTTAAAAGATGAACCAGCCTCGGGCTGCAAATCTCTAATAAAGACACCTAACGTATCAATCTAATTATTCCATAGGCCGATGAAAACACGATGATCGTTATTCAAAATCGAACGAGAGAATTAGGACGGGTACTCATTTTTTGTTTTTGTAGAATGCAAAATTCGATTTCAACTGTAAACTCGGTTTGATGCAACAGTTTTCAATGCAGCCAGTCACAATGATGTGTCAAATGAATTATGTCAATACTAATAACGCCAAAGTCGTTCTAAACTTTGAAATCTAAAAAGAAAATCGGGTTAAGTACGGTTCCTTTGAATTCCACTAAGAATTTGCATCCTTTGACAGATACGTATTTCGACCTCAACTGTAAGGTCGTCTTCAGTGTCTCTTGGTAGATTTCTCAGGGAGTTCATTTTGGAATTCTTCTTGGAGAACTCTTCTAGGGATTCCTCAAAGAATTTCTTCGGAAATTTTTATAGAACTTTCTCCAGGAGTTTCATCGAGAAGTCAGCAAGGAGTTGCTTCGATAATTTCTCAAAGAATTTCTTCGGGAATTTCTCCTAGAGTTTATTTGGGAATTTCTCCAGGAATTCCTTCAGGAATTCCTGCAAGGAGTTCATTCAAGAATTTAATCAGGAGCGAGTTCCTTGGAAATTCCCACGGATTTTTTTCAAGGAGTTCCCTTGGGAGTTTCTCCAAAAGTTCTTACGAGATTTCCTACAGTACTATCAGGAATCAATCCGGGAATTCTTCCAAGAGTTTCAGGAATTCCTTGGAGAATTCGTCAAGGAGTTCCCTGGGGAATTCCTCTGGGTATTCCTTGAAGATTTTCTTCGGTAATTGTTTCAGGTGTTTCTCCAGAAATTTCACCAGAACTTCGTCTTGGAGCTCCATCGCAGATTCAACCAGGAGTTGATCTAGGAATTTCTCAAAGAATTTCTTAAGAAGATCGTACGGGAATGACTTCAAGAGTTACATCTAGACTTCTTTAGAGCATTCATTTGGAGGTTTTCAATGAAATCTTTCGAGAGTTCTTCCAAGAATTACTTTGGGAAATCCTCAAGAAGTTCCTCCAGGTATTCCTTTGGGAGCTTCTCCTCCAGGTATTTCATTGGGATCTTCTCCAAGTATTCTTTCAGGAATTTATCCAGGATTGCCTTATGGAATTCTTCGAGAGTTACGTCGAGATCTCCTTGAGGAGTTCCATTGGGGTTTCCTCCTTCGAGATTGCCATCAGATGTTCATTCGGCAATTCCTCCAGGCATTCCACCTGGATTTCACTTACAATGACAGTGAAAGGTGGTCAGCAGTCAACTGACCAGTCAACTGAACTGAAATTTCAGCTCTGTCTATACGTTGAAACGATCAATAATTTTCCCAATTCGATAATAGTTATAATTGTTGCTTTCCTAAATCAAGTATTACCAGGATTAAAAGACACTTCGGCTTACCTTGATAGAAAGATCATGTGTACATATGGTCGGCGTTAAGTCAGATAGGACCATGTAACAAAATTGGTGGAAATGATATTTTTAAGGAATTTTATTTAGAATTACATTAGCTACATGGCCTTTCAATCCGATTTGCTTAAAGTTACAATTAACGAGAGTTATAGTAAAATTTCATTTTGATTGATCTCCAAAAATCGATTATAGTGTGCAGTCAGAGTGGAAATTTGCACTTAGTTTTCATCGAATATTTAAGAACTTGAGTGTGTAATGTAGTTGGTTGCAGGTTTGTCAAAAATCGTTCAGTCAGAGTGGACCAAGTTCAATCAATTACTTAACATTGGCTCGGTTTGAAGCTTCATTTTTACGTTTTTTTGCGATCATTACAGAGTGATGCTTAGATGAATAGCTATTAAGATTAATGGGAAAAATTCAAGAAAATTTGTTGAAAAACTCAAAATTTACAGAGTTGTAAACTTTTAAGTCGTTTTTCTCGAAAGAAGGAAAAAGACACATGGTTCTCTCTGACTTACCGTCGACCATATTTGACGAAAAAGACATTAACACCACTAGGTGGATTAACCTTCACGTACCCGCGACCCCCGACAACTAATTTTCAAAATGCTGGTATTTCGTCAATTTTCATCCGATTTTTTGAAGTCATAAATTGGTGGAAGTTTATTATACTCAAGTGGCCATGTAATATCATGAACCATTCCGGAGGTATTTTGGATTGTACTGGGGTCAGGGGGTGGTGGAGGGGTCTGTTTTGCCATATGGCTAAAAGTGATTATTTTGTGTTATTGTGTTTGAGATGCCCCCGCGGAACCTGTTCCAGGTGTTCCGGAGCGGCCACACTTCAGTCATTTTTTTCTGCCCCATTCTCTCGAAATCATGAAGATTGATATGTCGCACGGCATGTTTTTGTTGCAAACCAGAAATGTCCCCGATGACACCCCCGTGGAACCTGTTCCTGGCCATATTAGTTGATACTGACTTCATCTGACTCAGTCATTCGAAATCATGAAATTTGAAGTGCCGCACGGCATGTTTAGGTTGAAAACCAGAAATGTCCCCAATGAGGCCCCGCGGAACCTGTCACGGGGATCTGGATGGGTCAACTTATTCAAATCTGGTTACCGCAGCTGTGTTTCACTGTTCGCAATAAAAACTTCGCTGATAATCGATGGTTCAAACACAATAACACACGAAATAATCACTCTTAGCCATATTGGCAAACCCCTGACCCCAGCATAATCCGGAATATTCCCGGAATGGTTCCGGATATTACATGGCCACTTGAGTATAATAAACTAGCACCAATTTATGATTGATTGAGGGCGACTTCAAAAAAGTCGGATGAAAATTGGCGAAATGCCAGCATTTTGAAAATTGGTTGTCGGTGGTCGGGTACGTGAAGGTTAATCAGAGTTTTTAAAGATCGAAATACTCCAAAATGATAATTTTTTGTATGGTTCTGCTGACCTCGATTTTGTGTGCATATTCTGTAGAGTTCAATCAAAATTTTAAGGCAACGTTCATTCCTGCTCGTGAGATCCAATTCAAAGCAATACACACAGCCTACTTTGCTCCGGTTTGTGCGTTCAGTTGGGTTCACGTGCTTCGAGGAGCGGCAGTTGGCCGTGCGTTTAGTCTCTCGGTAACTTTCGCTCGTGTCGGTTGTCTCGCGGAACCTGCCTGTGCCACCAAGTCCACGTTGTTTGTCGTGTGCGCGCCACTCTCCGACCACCGCACCACGCCGCAGCACCGTCTGCTATATGTATGTGCAAAGCAGTAGCAGTAGTTTATTCTATCCAAGGCTGATTCTCCTGCCTCGGTCCGGTCGGCCCCATCTGTCTGTCGGTTGGACGATATTATCGGTGTGTTTTACAAGTGCATTGCTCGCATTTAGCAGAGGGGAGGAAGCGTGGCGCTAACAGTTACCTACCGTGCCGTTAAATAGTGTTCTGCTGGTGGCTGCCGGCCGTATCATCATCCTCATCTGCTTATCATAAACGACTTCGGAAAATTGTTAGTATATTTCCACTTATGGGCGTTTTATGTGTCAAGTTTTCCAATCTCTGTGGATTGATTCTCATACTTCTTTTATGGTGCGGTGAACAATCGGCAACATGTTCCTGCTCTCCGTCGCCGCGAGTGTGTAGTGGTAGTGTGAGGGTAATTCAGTTTCTGTGTGCTTACTTAACGTGTGCTTAACATTCAACACCTTCGGTCGTTTAGCTGTTAAACAGTCAGTCTTTCGACGAGTAGTTAGTTATATGTAGCTGCTATAGCAAGTTGTTGCTGCTGAATCTAGATATGGACGGTAACCAAACAACGAACGTCGAAACGGTATTGGTTCGCTTTGGTAGCTCAGTTTCTACATATGCCGAGGGGGTAAAAAAGTTACCATACGGGCTTTTCTAAAAATGTCACGCGCTCTGGCTGGCGAAGCTCTCTGATGCCATAGTCTGTGCTACACGTCGCTTTTCTGATTTCTTATTCAACGAGAGAAGACTTCCCTGCTGAACAAAGCTCGATTTACTACAGTCAGATGACCAATAGCTTGAAAGAAGTGCTCGTGTTGAACTTTATGCATGTTTCCTATTGAGATTAGGTGAGAATTCCCCATGTTTGAGCGTGTTAACACTACGCTGGCAATGTACCACCTACTGTAAGGCGGCGATGATGTAAGATGGTGCGGCCATTTCATCGACACGACACCCACTTAGTGAAGTGAATGAAAGTGCTTGAAATCAATGGTGTTGCGATTATAGTGATAGCAGCGAATAGGTTTATCCTGAAGTGAAGTGCTTCTCACACGAACGTGCATCGATATCAGTAATTGCTGTGAATAACTGCATTGGCAAAAGGGTTTATTGATCTATGATATTCATCAGAGACGACGAAGAAAAATTCAGGACATTAATGCTGATTGGAGGACCGATGGGAAGATCATCGTAGATTACGACCATGTAATCAACACTGCTACAAGAAGGCTTTTGGGTTTTGTATGTATACTTCGTTCCTCGTATCTACAAGGCTTGAGAAAGGGTGAAGTTCCAGCAGATGGTCCCACATCACTCTGGCAAAAAGAAGTCTGACACGTTTGTAGTTGAGCTTCGAAAACAAGCTGTTTCTTGTGATTATGAAGACCAAATGAAAAACATAGTGGACCTAAATCATCGCGACTACAAAAATTGCAGAGCTTCAAAACTATGTTGAATAAAAAACTTCGATTTTTCGAAAAAGTGCTAGGAATCTGTTGTGTTAAAGTTTAATACCATGAGCGACCAAGGAGAAACCAGTGACCACATGGAGAGGTAGAAGCTAGAAATTCTGTGCTCACAGTAAGCTCTACTATGAAATACCCGAAAAATTTCCGGCGTTACTACAGACGTCATTTGCATTTCTCATCTGCTGCGGCTTGCCCAGCAAGGAATCAAAAGTGCAAGTTCTGTAATCAAAGCGGGAATTTCGCTCGATTTTGCTGCTTTTTTAAGAGGAAGAAAGTTGAATCACCCGCAGAACTTGAAGAAGAAATGAGTTGCGCAAAGCGATAACAGGGACGAAAGCAACAACGTATTCAATCTGTTCCATCTTGGATCGGAGCGGACGGTCCGTGTGGAGAAGTTGGAGGAATTCCAATTTTAATTCGGACACCGATACAGACAAGCACATATTGAGTGAGGGTGGTCGGCATACTCTGAAGCAAATTATTTTTGCAGCATTGTAGGGAGTACAAAGATGTTTAAAGCATAGGAGTCCAGCGATCTCTTAATCGTCCAGGGCGAAGTAGACACAAATATGAAGATCAACGGCAGACACATCGACCGACATCATCTTCTATGACGTGTTCTGGTATGGGCCTACGGGAAGTTTTATTATTATCTATAAGAAATGCTTTCTAGCTTATTATACCGATCATAAGACTTCACTCGCAATGTTTGGAGAAACATGTTGGGTTGTAGGTATGGATGAAAAATAACGAACTTCTTGTAGATCTACTCAAAAGTCCACAGAGTTTACAACATTGTTGGTATGAATAAAGATGTTTCGAATACATAATGTTTACTTCTTTCGAACATGAGTTTTGACTACATTTTTGTGAGGAACAGTCAAAACGAATGTTTTTCCCGTAATACCGAGGGTTATAACTGGATGCTTGTCGTTTTGTGAAGACCTTGTTGATTCCTCTAGATGATTATTCGAAAAGCAAGTTAAATCAAGTAGGAATGTGGATACTGGTTGTGAAAATTTTTTGAGCTTTAGACACTTCTTTCCGGAATTCATTTTTTGAAAATCTTATAGAATTCTCAAGTTTTGATTTATTTCTTCTGGAATTTTTCATGAGAGTTCAAGAGATTTTTTTTCCAGAATTTCTTCCGTAGTTGCTCCCAAAGCTCCTCCCGGAGTTCTTCCAGCGTTTCCCTCAAAGTAAACTTTCGCGGAGTTTCGTCCATGAATCCCGAGTTCTCAACAAGAGTTTCTCTCAAATTATCCCTGAAATGTTGGTTCTCGCGGGAGATCCCCTGAAAACTTGTTGCGATTTTATTCGATGTTCCACTTGCAGATTTCCCAGGACATCTTCCTGGGATTTCACCCAAGAGTTTCTACAGGAGTTATTCATGGTATTTCTACTAGAGCTTCTCCAAGGATTTATTAAGGAGCTTTTCACGAATTTTCTGCACGAGTTCCTCCCGGTATCTCTTCGGAAGTTTCTCCTGTAGTTTCTTAAAAAAAAGTCCTGAATTTCCGTGTGCTTTCTTCTGGAGTTTCTTCCGGGATTTTTACAGGAGTTTAAGCCGGGATATTTCCAAAAGCATCTCACAGAATTTCATTGAAAGTTTCACTTGAGATTTCTTTGATTTCACTTGAGAGTTTCTCCTGGTCCACTTAGAAGATTGCTTCCGGTGTTGGTCCTCCTGGAATGTCACCCAGAGTTTTTCTGGACTCTCGATTAAAGTTTTCTCTGGATTACATTTTGAGATTTCTGCAGGCGCTATTACTGATATCTCTCATGGAGTTCTTCCCGTGGTTTCTTTTAGTACTTTTTCTAGGTTTTTTTCTCGTAATTGTTTACAGGATTTCTAGTAGTGTTTCTAAGATTTTTTTTTTTTGCAGATTTTCTCTAGATTATTCCCAGAGCTCTTCCCGGAATGCCTAACGGAAATTTTCTTCAAATTCTGGGTGCGCTTTTTGGGATTTCTTTGATAGTTGCTCCCAGAGTTCTTGCTGGGATTTTTCCCAGCCCAACCCAAGTGAATTCTTGCAAGAATCTCCGCAAGATATTTTGGCGAAATCTTGAGAGGAACTTCAGCAGAAGTTCGGGTAAAAACTGGAACACCTTCGAAAAAAAGTTATGTGAGTAAACTTGGGAGGATATATGAAAGAGAAATTATAAAACCTCTAAGAAAAATCCTTGGAGGAACTACGTGGGAAATCCCATGAGGAAATCCAAGAGAACCATCGAAACCTCTGGAAGAAATTTCTGGAAGAACTTCCGCAGGAATCTCGCAAAAATACTGAAAGAAACTATCCCAGAAAACTAGGAGATATTACTGAAAGAACTTTGGATCAATTTTGAAAGGATGATCTGGTAGAAGAATCTAGCGAAGCACTCTGGAAGCAAATCGGGAAAACATGTAGAAGAAATCTTGGGAATCACTCTCAGACATTCCGAGAGAACCGCGACAAAATCTTGAAAGGAACTATTCCTAGGAGTAAATATGTTAAAACAGTTAGATGGAAACTTGGGAGATCTGGATAATGCCAGCAAAACAACTCCGACAAACGACCAGGAAAAAGCCTTGGTAAATTCAAGGCAGAACTCGCGGTAAGGGTTCTGTGAGAAACTGCGAAAGGACTTTACCCTTTGCAGCCGTATTGCTTCGCCACAGCTGCTACAATTTCGCTCGCCTGGAATACGTTCGCTATGGCGATGAAATGGAGGCCCGGGGTCCTCCCTCAGGCTCCAAAGTGTTAAAGTAGGAACTGCTGCATAAGGCATCCGGGAAAGAATTCAAGGAAGAAACATGGAGAGAATTTTGAGAGAAATCCTCTGAAAAGAATTTCGGAACGAATTTTGGATAGATTTCCACTCAATTTTACAAACGAATCTCTGAAGGAATTCGTAATTCCTCAAAAAGTTCTTCAGAAGTATTAAGCAGAATAGTCAAAATAATCTTTATTACCAGTTTTTATTGAAAATTGTTGATATGCTGTCGTAATTTCTGGTTTTTGTAGGATTTTCATCGAAATCTCGACATTATTACATCACCAGTACAGAGTACAGATATCCAAGTTCAGTTTCAATACTATGTAAGGTTAAATCTAAAAATGTTCCTCAACCGAGTTCTGCAAAGAAAGTTCTTGAACGAATTCAGCGATAATTCAATAAAATTAGGACTGAGTATTGCATTATATACTCCTGAAATTACTCCTCTAGAAAAAACCTGGAAAACTCAGGGAATTATTTTGCCTTATGAATAGACACCTGCAGGAGAAAAGTTGGGGAATTTCTGGAGAAATTTTCAGAGCAATGTCCAGCCAAAGGCTGAAAGTCTCTATAATAAATATAAATTAATCAATCAAATTTCGGTGCGATTCCTGGAAGAATCCTCTATTGAATTCCTAGAGGTTGATCTGAAAAACTATTTATTAGAAACATCATTGCGCAAACGTTCGTAAAACTTCCTAGGAGTTCCTTTTCCAGAAGGAGTCTTAGATTTGAAGTCTGGAAGAATTCTTGAAGAAATTTTCAGAGGAGTCAACGGAAAAAATCAGGTGAAATTCTCAGAGGATTTCTCGAAGAAATTTCTCAAAGGTTCCTTAGTAGAATTCAGGGATTTCTCCCACATTCTCAATGAGAATTCTGCAAGAATGCATCGAAGAATTTCTCCAGAATTTCTCCACAGATTTCTTCAGGAACTCCTGTAAGGAAAACACCTGACATTCCTCGAATAATTTCCTCAGAGATGTCCTTAGATGTACCTCCAGCTATTTTTTCAGTACTTTTTTTTAAGAATCCTTCAGGAATTTCACCAGAGATACCATTAAGTATTTCTCCAGGTATTCCTTCAGAGTTTCCCTTCAGGCAATTCTGCATGCCCAAGTAGCACCTGCAACTAAAATGGAAATGATCATCGTTGCAAACATGTTGCAACTGAGTTTTCATGAAACAAACAAAATTAAAACCTATTAAAATCCTGTTGTTAATGCCAAACTGAGGTGTAACAGTTTTATAACAACTAGCAAAATGACAACAAACGTCATCATTAGTCGAAACTTGCGAAACCAATTTGTAACTGAAGTATAATCTGATTGTTTCAACGAATCTTAGTTACAACCGTTTACAAACCAAAACATTGATTCTGATTGTTATAAACATGTTCCACCTGGAACTTGTTTAGAACACATTTCATTTATTTAGTTCACATCAAATTCATGATAATACTGAATCAACAATTTGCCGCCATAGGCGAGTATGCGGGTGCTCCCGATGAAGTTGAGAGATCTGCAGTTCCACGTACCGAGCTTCCAATCGCAAGTCCCTTTTCGTCGCTGTGGTCGTCGCCATTGGTATCGGTTCGCATTCTTCTCTTGTTGATTTTCCGGTGCTAGTCTTTTTTACGGCTGGCTCGCAGGGCCTGACACCAACCCACTAACCCAGGGAGCTGGGCTTACCTTCCCGGAAGCTACGGGTTCTGCATTGGCATTTCCTCCAACTACAGTGCTAAATAGCTAGGCTCGAGCGCCAGTCTTCGCCGGGGGTGGTGTTTTTAATGGGCGCCCAGGAGATAATATTTTACCTGAGCTTCCACCCCCGAACAGCTTCCACGTGTTTAGAACACAACGAACAATTTTGACAGGAGAGATAGAAGTTCCAAAATGTGCGGCAAAATGTTTTTGTGATCACGAAAAATATAAAATGCACTATAAAAACCAAAATGTTTCAAAAATAACGAAATCATGTACAAATAAAATGAGACCTTTTCTTCAAAAATTTATCGACATATTCCAAATGTTATTCCAAATAAAAGTGGTTAGTAGAAAAACAAATCTGATTGGAAGTATAATATTGACCCAATAAAAAACATCTGCCATATTTTCGCAGTACTGAACGACTGGTACCTACCACTGGGAAGATTTGAATATATGGGGTTTTGAGAAATCTTACGTAACGTACAAAAATATTAGGAGTTTCCCACGAAAAATTTTACAATGAGTTTACTTTTTTTTACAAAGAACGTGAAATTTTCGTTACGTAATAAATGGACAGCCTCTTGTCGACGTAAATGGGAAGCACACGTCCAAGTGTCTGTTTTTTTGGTTATGTATGTCCTACATGGAAAATTCAAACTACCTTATTTTGGGTCGATTTACCCTAGAATGAGTATATTAAATTGATTAGTTACCCAAAATTAGGTTGTTTTTCCTCTCTCCCCCACAGATGTTGTCGTAATTGAACAGAGATGCGTCTATTCAACGGGGCCCTTAAGTCCAATAAGCCAATTTTGGGTAAATGTAGATTTACCCAAATTTGGGTTGAATGAAGGGGGTCTTGGGTTAAATTTACCTACTCTTGAGTATATTTTAGTTGGAGGTAAAGGCAATTTACCATGTGTGAATTTAATCGATTCACTCAAATGTTGACTTATTGGGCCGAACTATAGGATTGCGTTAAAAGAATCCAATTTTTAGTAGTTTGGCGGTTCCGTGTATCACGTGCAGCATTGTTGTACTTTGTCAATACGGATTCCCATAGGCATGATTCAGCAAATGGTATCTTTCTAAATTCTAAAATTAATTTTTAGCATTTTATGGGTGCATTAAATAAGCTGCTGAAATGCACTCCACCAAAGCAATATGGCGAGTTAATTTTTACCACAAATGCCTAAATTTTCACTCGCAAAATGATAAGTAGACTGAGGCGCGTTGAGAATACGGAGCTAAAATACGTAACTTACCGATAAATCTGGAACGGCAAACAAATTGACGTTCTCGGCCTGCCTTATTTGGAGTATATTTATGCACACAATTTATTTATTAATCACATGAACGAAACTGTTGATGCATAATAACTGGCAGTGACGCATGTGGTGACTAGCTGACTAGTCGTCCAATCGGTCATCATTTTTTAAGTCGACTATAAGTTGTATCTTGGTTATAATTCGATTGCGTATTAAAACCGTTTATATCTCGAATGGATGTTTTATATTGGCTCCACCTCTTGCGCTTTTTTGGTTGCAATTTAGTCGTTAATAAGACGATTGGTTCAAATGGCATAACTTTCAATATAGTTGCATACAAATTACAGGAACTTATTAATGTCCAAGTGTGTTGCTTGGGTGCATTTTTTTAAGAATTCTGCTAATGATTCCTCCAATAATTCCATTTGAAATTATTCGATATTTCTGAAATTCTATCACAGATTATTCTAAAACTAATCCAGGAATTATTTCAAAATTTTCTATAAAGAATCTTTTAGGGCGTTATCCAAGAATTCGTCCAAAAATTACTGCAAACATGAAATTCTTCCAAAGATTCTTGAAAAAATCTTCCGGGATTTCCTTAGGAACTTCTCCAAGGATTGCTTCCGCGATTCCTGCTAGGGTTTCTTTAGGAATTCATTTTTCCTTTCATATCATTTATTACCTCCATAAATTTAAGACTAACTATGCTTGGTTTAAGAATTGCAAATAGACTTTCTTGAACCCCAGGGATGAATTAGTAATTTGAATTTCGAATGGTAGAACATTCCAAAAAGATTAACCTCTAATAAGGAGAGAGCTTGAATGCTTAGAGGTCCCTGCTCGCGTAATATGGATTGTTTCATGGATTTCTCCAGGAATTCTTTCAATGATTCCTTCAAGGATTCCTCTAAGGATTTTCTCCAGTAAATCACACAGTTGGTCATCCAGGGACTCCACCACTATTTTCTCCAGGGATTTCACCAGGAATTCCTTCAGAAGTTACTACAGGGATTTCTCCAATAATTCCTCCATGGATTCCTACAAAAATTCTCCCAGGGATTTCTCCAGGAATTTCTTAAGGGGCTCCTTCAGAAATTCCTCGAGGAATTCCTTTCGAGATTCTTCCAGAAACTCCTGCAGGGATTCATACTTTTCTGCAGGTATTCCTTCAAGGATTCATCCAGGAGTTCCTCCAGGAATTCCTCCAAGGGTTACTTCAGGGTTTCCTCCAGGGATTCCTCAAGGAATTCCCCCAGAGATCTTATTCCTTCACGAAATAACAGAATGATTTTCGCTCAATTTTCGACAAAAAATTTAAGAACTTTTTGAAGAAATTGAAGGAGAAATATCCAAAAAAATTCGGGATAAATCTACGGAAAAATGTTGAAAAATTCCTCGAAAAAGTCCTCAGAGGAATTCTGAAAAACAAACCTTTGTCCGGACAACCACCCACTACACATAATGATATAATGATCGTGTAGTAGTCGAATAGTAGTCTATTTATGAACTAAATTTGAGCAAGATTGGGCTATTCAACATGAAGTTGGAGAGATTCTAATTATCTGAATCGTTCTTATACCATTATATCTCGAAATTCAACGAACCGAATGAAATTTTGACAATTATGGCTCATATAATTGTTAAAACACTTCCCGGAATGATCAACCTCCCAGAACGCAATTTCGATATATGAACCCTCCTTAGATGTTACGCAAGATGAATCACGATGGCGTAGTGCACGCTCAGCGAGCCTGTCTGAGTCATATTGACCTCAACATCCTACTAGGATTGACAAAGCAGAATACGTTTCTTTTCGTCCGGAAGGCATTCCTCCACGAGTTTTTTTTTAGATTTCTCCAGGTATTCCTTCTTAGATTCCCACTGAAGTTTATTGTGGGATACTTTTAGAAAATCTAGGAAATTGTTCTATGTCATGATTTGGAACTCCCTCGGAACTTCTTTGCGGTTTCCCCAAGAATTTTCTTTCCGTTTAGTTATCTCTTGGAATTCTATAACAATTTTTCGAAGAAAGAGTTTTTGCCCACGGGATTTCAGCTGCTCCTTCCTGGATTAACTCAGTAGTCATTTTCTAAATTCCTTCTGGAGTTTTTCGGAGATTCTCTCAGCAATTCCACCAGTAATCGCAATTCATCAAGGAAATCATTCTCTTGCAATTCCTCCAAGAGTTGCTTAGAGATTCAGATTGCAACAGAAGTTTCTCCGATTTTCTTACAGAAATTCTTCCAAAATTATTTTCTGGAATCCCTCCAGAAATTTTTTCTGATATTCCTTCAGGAAATCTCTCAAGGACATTCTTTCTGGAACTCCTTTAAAAGTTTCTTTCTGGGTTACATCCAAACATTTTGCAGAAGTTCTATGTAGGATTCCTTCATTTAGGCAGTAGGATTTCTTTCTGGAACTCCCCTTTTAATACTTCCAAGAGATTTTGCTGAATTCTATCATTATTCGTCTTTGGAAGTGCTTTTGAGAATCCATTAGGAGTTCTTCCTGGAAGCCCTCCTAGTGTTCCTTATAGTAATCTTCTAGAAGTAATTTCTGAAAATTCTTCAAAAGTTCCTTCAGAAAATCTTACAGAATCCTGGAAATCCGTCAGATTCTTTTTTCTAGGAATTCTGCAGAAGTTCTTTCAACAAATCCTTCATCGGTTCATTGTGAGAAATCTTCAAGATTGATGGGATTCCCTTAGGAGTTTCTTCTGAGAATCTTTGTTTTCTTCTGGGTATTTTTCAGGAGTTAAACTCCTAAACACTCCAAAAGAATTTTTAAAGAATACCCTAGATAATTCTCAGTACAAATTAATTAAGGATTCTGTAGTAACCCCTAGCAGGAGTTTCTGATAGAATCCGAGATTGTATTTTTGGAGTAGTCGGAGGTTGAAATTCAAAATACGGGTAAAAAATCTGTAAGCATCTCCAGAAGGAAGTTCCTGGAGAAACACGCAGATAGACATCCTAAGCTAATGAAATGAAAAAAAAAAATGACTTGATTATTCTGAGTGATTCTTGTCACATTTTTATCGTCGTAAATACGGCCCTGGACACATTATGCATTGTTATCACATATTAAGTTGCATTATGTCTACTTGCCTTTGTATGTATACTTGAACGAGTTTTTTTTTTTTTCAATTATAGAGACTTTACCCTATAAGGGCATTCGTCTCTGGAATAATTTATTTCGAATTTAGAACCAAATCACATTTTCTCAAACTTTCCTTATTTCTAGCAAAAATTCTGTCCAGCTTCCTATTTTGAATTGTGTACCATTCGTCGTTCGTCATCTTGTTCTTATCCGCTTCGGACTCTTCTGTTGCAATTCCCATTTCTGTTACTCCGCTCAATTGGGTATCCGAACTCTGATCACGCTTTCTTTTTGTTTCTCGTATTGCTTCGTTTCCATTGTCAGCCTTTTTGTTGTTGTCGATGGCAGGTGGTGGCAACTGAGTTTTTTTAAGTTGCGGCGGTCCAGTTTCGATATGTTGATGTTGGTTTGATGCTTTTGTGGCTTCCGAACACTTGACGTTAGGATGCGCAAGTTTGTTGCAATGTTGACAGGTGACGGGCTGATTTCGGTACGTCACACTAGTCATTTGATCTTTGATTCGAATGTATGACGGAATGTGCTGCTTCAATTCAATGCGCACAACTCGAACACCGTTTGGTGTACCCGGGAAATACTTTTTCCAAACCTCTCGTACTACTGATTTAACTTTACCATACTGGGCCATATGCTCCGCGACGTCTACGTTGGGAATATCTGGCGGCAAATCGTGGACTCTGATATTGATGGCAGAGTCTTCCATGAAAACGGGGATGAGGAACTTTTTGCTATCAATTATCATTGAATGTTTCAAATGATGTGAAGCGGCCAGATTTTCTGCCACCTCCAAGTTGCAAAACTCAATAAGAGCTTGCTTACGGATGCTGTGTAGTTGAAGCACTTTCACTGTCGTCAAGTCCAGTTTGATTTCCTGTTGCAGAAATTTGTGCACGGCGGCAGTATTCGGTCGAGCTGGCAATACGCTGAAGTCGACGACTAGCGTATTTTGGCGTGTACCTCCCATTGTTGGAATTATAATAGAAAGCTGTAGCACGGATAGCAAGCAGAAAGTGAACCGATGCGGTTGAGAGCTGGCTGACAACTGACTTGAACGAGTTTAGTTTTGCATGTATGCAACTATATATTCCAATGCGAGTTAAACTGACATAAAAATTCAAAGTACCAAATGAAGTACACGTAATCCTCTCAATATACAATACGATTTCAATTGTTTCTTTGTGATTTCGTTTGCACGTTTACGCGAGTAATGTAAATGAATATTGTTTATTGCGAAGTGGTCATGTCTAAATCTAAATCGATCCATACGCTTATAGTTGTTCACTAGATAGATCGTTATAAGACAAAACAGTAACATTAGGTATATGCGATGAAAATTGGCCATCCTTCGTACATCAATACGATAGTGACCGAAAATACTACGTTATACGATGTAATGCGTTTGTTTTACGTATGTAATGTGATGTATACGACTTCCGGTAGTCTAGAGATCTAGAAGGTGACATTAATGCACAAACGAAATACATTAGTAAAACCGATGTGAGTGTCGTGAGTGCGGTCTACCGACCACCTTCGGCGATATTTGAATCAATCGTTATAAAGTGTTGCTTGGCAAGCGAGTAGAGTGTGACGTCTGTTTCTCTCTGGTATAATACTTCATAACTCTGTGGAACAGCATACAAGTGAAGAATTTTGACTATTTCTCAGTAAAAATCCAAAAACCCCGATCAACTAAAACAGCGCGGTACTGCAAACTCCCCTGTTAAGAGAAAATCCATCAAACAAGAAGAAAATTAAGTTAGTGGTTTAATTGACGACGGCTACGACGACGACGGGTGGCGTGTGCCACTTCCGATCCGGGTAATAGGGTCAATTAAGTGCATCGAGTGCTATGGAGCAGCAGCAGCAACAGCCGCAGTGTAATTAATACGACAAATTGCATAAGTTTTCTGGATAGTGCAACGAGGTGGTAAATCATAGGAAAACAAGTTGCTGACTAGTGCCGATTTAGTGCTAAACGCGCACACCCGAACCGAATGTGATGAATCATGCTTGCTTGGTTCTATGGTGTAGCAAGCATAACCGAGCGAGCTCCTCCGATCTGGTAACCGCAATCACAGATGCCACCAGTCACGTCTCGTGTCTGCTGCCGATGGTGAAGTGTCTACAACAGGTTCTTGTGTATTGGACGGTTAACTCCGGATCTCGAATAATAGTTGTTAGATTGGCATTGAAGTTTTCTGCAATTCAGCTCGAATTGGTTGACCGCGTACCCTGTCTGGTTGCATGTACTTGAGAGAAGAAAAAAAACGATAGAATCGATGAAGTGAGCTCGTAGTGATTGGTGCTATTTATAACATCGGTGCTAATTACAGCAGCCCCAGCCGAGGTGGCAGGCAACAACTATATTCGAACCATCATCACAGGATGTTTGTGGGAAGAAACTGTTCAAGCTATCGGTGATGAGGAAGATCGAAACATCAAGTGCCACTACCAAACCTACTTAGGCAACAGTGTTTGACGTTGGTTGTTTGGTGCGATGTTCATTCTGACGAAAGCGAAAATTTGTCTGCGAATCAAGTGTTTGTGGTGACCTGCAACTGTGTAAGTGCGACTGTAATCGCGAGAAGACGAAAAAGAAAATATAAGTAAGCAGAAGTAGCTCGAGCACAGAGCAGTTTATCAGTGCGTAATCTACTGGAACGTGTTTGTCAAAGAAGGTACCTAGTAGATAGTTGGTAAATGGTGAATAGAAATCGCAATGGAAGTGCTAATAACGATATTATTATCTCTCTGCAAAGCTCGTTTTATCTGCAATTCTGGAACCAGTTTCACCATGATCTTCAAAGCAATGAGTTGGTATTTATTCGATAAATTCCAATCATCCAATGATTGAATTGAAGCTTTTTTTAAGGTATCCTGAGTCTGCTGTTTGACTTTTGAGGGCATTGCAGTTTTGAGAAATCAAAATGACTGTTCGAAATTTGTTCATATTTTTTTTAGGAGTTACTCCAGTGATTGTTCCAGGTTTCCTTCAGGCTTTTCTCCAGAGATCCTTTAAGGTATTTCTGCAGGTATTCCTTCAGAGATTTCTTTAGGGATTTGTCCATATATTCCTTCCAGAATTCTGCTAGAGATTACTTCAATAATTCCGTCTGATATTATTCTCTTATTCCTCATGGGATTGCTCCGGGATTCATCATAAGGTTTATTCAGAAATTCCTCCAAGAATTTCTCCAGGGATTCATCCGAGAATTCCTTCTATGATTCTTCTAGAAACAAGTTCAGGGATTATTTCAAAAACGCCTCCATGAACTCTTCTTGGAGTTCCTCCTGAAGTTCCTCCTGGAATTCTTTCAGAAACTCCTCCAGGAATTAAGACAAAACTTCCTCCATGAACTATTTAGAGATTTTCTAAGGAATTCCTCTTGGGATTGCTTCCGAGATTTCTACTGGGGTTTCTTGATAAACTCCTCCAGGGATTCCTTCAGGAATTTCTAGAGGGATTCCTCCAAGAATTCCTCTTCCTACTCTTTGAAGGATTCCTTCAGGATTTCCTCAGGAATTTCAGCGATTTCTTCAGTACTTCCTCCTGGGATTTTTTTTTCAGAAACTCCACCAGGAATTCTTTTAAAAACTTCTTCAGGGATTGTTCCACGGATTCCTCCAGGGATTTCTTCAGGGAAGTCTTCCGGGAATTCTTCCAGGCATTTCTCTAGGGATTCCTCATGGAAGCTACACAGGCATTTCTCCAGGATTTCCTCTAGAGATTTGTCAAGGAATTTCTCTAGAGATTTCTTCAGGAATTACTACAGGCATGTCTCCACGAATTTCTCCAGGGGTTCCTCATGGCATTCCTTCAGGATATCCAGGAATGGTATATGGACAACTTTTGCCTTGTCTTTTTGTCTAAAAGTTAGCCGAGTTAAGTAGAGGTCGCACACGCATGCCAAAGTCGTAACAGAGCTGTGAAAGCGACTCTCCACGAGATGAGTGTAATTTACATCCACCTCGTGGAGAGTAGCCTTTGCAGCTCCCTCACGACTTCGGTATGCGTGTGCGACCATTTCTTAACCCGGCTAACTTTTAGACAAAACCGTAAGGCAAAAGTTGTCCATACACCATTCCTAGATTTCATGCTTCTGAGCTAAAAAAACAGCAAGTGAGTGTAAATTTTTGCAAGTGAGTGTTCTCATTCTTGCCTGAGATTCCTCCCGGAATTTACCCAGGAGTTATTCCCGGAATTTATCCAGGAGTTATTCCAGGTATTCCTCCAGGAGTTCTTCCTGAAGTTCCTCCAGAATTTAATTCAGGAATTTCTCCTAGGGCTCGTCCAGGAATTTCATCGAGAATTCCTCCAGGAATTATCCCAGGTATTTCTTCAGGAAGTTCTTTCAGTAATTTCCCCAGAAATTGATCCAGGAATTCCATCGGAAATTCCTCCAGGAATTTCTTCAGGAAACCCTCCAGGGCTTCCTTTAGAACTTTTTTCAGAAATTTCTTCAGAAATTCCTCCGGGAAATTTTCCAAGAATTTCTCCTCCAGGGATTTCTCCAGAAATTCAACCAGGAATTCCTCTATAAATTTACCAGGAATTCGTTCAGGGATTCTTCTAAGGATTCCTTCAGGAATTCCTCAGATGATTCCTCCAGTAGTTCCTCCAGAAATTCCCCCAAGAATTCCTCCTGGAATTCCTTCAGAAATTCCTCTGGGAATTCATTTAGGAATTTCTTCAGAAATTTCAGGGATTCCCCCCTGAATCCCTCTAAAGATTCCTCCAGGAATTCATTCAGGGATTCCTCCAGGAATTCTTCCAGCGATAGTTCCACGGAATTTCCCCAAGAATTCCCTCTGGGATTCCGCCAGAAATTTGTCCGGAGGATTCTTGGATCCTCCTGAGGTTCCTCTAGAACTTGTTCCAGCAAATCCTCCAGGAATTTTTGCAAGAATTTCCCAAAGGATTCTTCCAAGAATTTCTCCAGAAATTTCTTCAAGGATTCTTCTAGGAATTCCTTAAGAGGTTTATTCAGAATTTTTTCCAGAGATTCCTCCCAGATTTCCTCTTGCGATTTCTCCAGGTGTACTTTAAAAATTCTTCAAGGAATTTCTCCAGGGATTCCGCCAGGATTTTGTCCAGTAGTTCCTCCAAAAATTCCTCTAAGAATTGCTTCGGGGTTTTCTCCAGGATGTCCCCAGGGATTTCTCCAAGATTTCCTTTAGGGATTCCTCCAAGGATTCCTCCAAGGATTCCTCCAGAAATTTGTCTAGCGATTTCTCCAGGAATTCTTCAAGAAATTTCTCCAGGGATTCCTCTCATGACACATTCCGCGCTTTACGTTTACCGTGAGAATCAAACTTTTGCTTCCAAAGAAAAAAAACACATGGCAGAAGTTATCCATACACTATTCCTAGATTGCATGCTTCTGAGCTGAGAAAACAGCAAGTGAGTGTAACTTTTTGCAAGTGAGTGTTCCCATTCTTGCTTGAGATTTCCTCCAGAGATTCCTTCAGAAATTTCCCCAGGAAGTTCTCCCGGAATTTATCCAGGAGTTATTCCAGGTATTCCTCCAGGAGTTCTTCCTGAAGTTCCTCCAGGCATTCATCCAGAATTTCATCCAGGAATTTCTCCAGGAATTGCCCCAGGTATTTCTTTAGGAAGTTCCTCCAAGAATTTCTCCAGAAATTGATGCTGGAATTCCTTCGGAAATTCCTGTAGGAATTGCTCCGGGATTTCTCCAAAAATTCCTCTAAGGATTCCTCCACGGATTCCTCCAGAAATTTGTCTAACAATTCCTCCAGGAATTCTTCAAGAGTTTCTACAGGGATTCCTCTTATAATTGCTCCAAAAAATCCTCCAGGAAATCATCCTGGAATTCATCCAGTAATTCCTGCATAGTTTTCTCCAGGCATACCTGCAAGAATTCCTCTAGGGATTGCTCCGGGAGTTCTTTCAGGGTATGCTCCAGGATTAAGGTGGCACCCTAGCCCCCACCCCCTCCTTTAGCTACATCAATGGCAATGCTATCTTAAAGCGGTTTTCTGCTTTCGAAATCACATTATTCGTTCTTTCGACTAGATCCTGTATGAATTTCTCTAATGATTTACACAGAAGATCCTTTAGAAATTCACTTAAGGTCGGGTTGAAACGCCGGCTCATTTCTGCCATTGTAGTTTATGTTCGAAAAGCGTAACACATGGTAGGTATGTTCGAACGATATAATTATCTCCCAAATGGCTTGTGACCTTATCGTAATTACCACTGCTCCACCTATATTCTTCCATTATACCACCGCACCGATGCGATACATGTATAAATAATAAAGCACTTGTTCCCTCATGACAATAAATCAAGAGGCACTGTCGCTCAGGTTGACCCGAAATAATGGTTTTGTCAATTATGTGCATTCTCTCTCGTTTGTAAATGGTTGGATATGAATTTGTGAATCGCTCAGTACAAGAGTTGTTGGTTTTCTCCATTCATAGGGTTTTAATTTAACAAACCAAGCCACATACTATACCATCACCGCCACAATCGTTTCTCTACCGGCAAGTTCGGCCGGAGGCACACGCGTTCAGTTTGTATATACATACAGATACAATGCATTGATTGACCTAGAAAAAGTTGGCAATATTTTAGCTAATGAAGTCGGATGAGATACGGGAAAACAGGCTACATAATTGAACCCGCGGGATGCCTTTTACGTTGTGAGCCGCTAGAGCACAGCCAGTAAATTCAGGGGTATTTAGGAAGGCCATGTTGAGGATATCTGGGTCCATAACCCCTCCCCAAACTATAGGCTTATATGTATGGCGATGGCACAAATGTCCCGAATGGAGGATAACATGCCTCTTGAGCCGGACTTCTGATACCTGATAGATACCTCTCCAAACTACGTACTCTTAAATGGGGTTTAAATTTGAAAGGGCTGATAACACAAAACCCTTCATCATCCCTCTCTTCGCGTCAGATATGTGCAAAGCAATAAAAGCACATGTCATATGATCGCGATGGCATGCGGCCAGCAGTTCGCGATTCGTATGTAGCTGCGAAGGATGGATGAATGATAACTCACGTTCACACTCACACCGTTGCTGTTGTTGTTGTCCGATGCGAAAGAAATCCCCACGGCTTTCGCTGTTTAGTAAATACAATTTAAGTAGCTTCATCTGATATACTTACATACATGTTACCGCATTGTGGTGCTTTAGCGTGGTAAGCGTTAGCGAAACGTTACAGTACAATTCCTTAGCGATTTGGGGAAACCCTGTCAACAAAATTTTCGCATTTTGTTGTAGTTATCAACAGCCAGCTCGTATTATGCGCTGAATAAGCTGGGGACTATCTAGCAAACCGACCACCTCACTAGCTTTGTTGTTCGCTAACAACGCGTTCGAATGCAACCAACCACCATCCGGAGGCTGAGTAATTTAAGACGAAGCCATTCATGTGAAATAACGATCCACAAGGAGGTTCGGTCTGAACTGGAACACCACCGGGTGCACGAAGGAATAACGAGAACACCTTATTCCTTACAATGCACCAAGCTATTTACGGTTCTTGCACCTGAGAATAGTAGACAACCCATATATTCGATGCAGTAAACCCACGAGCATTCAGCAAAATCATAAAAGATTGACTTTGTCAATCTATCATGTAACGTCTACAAGTTATGCAATCAGCAAACTGTGCCGATTTAGCTTCATAGTAATATTGGCACTAATCTATCACCTTACGCCTGGCATCCACGAACCAATGTGTGAGTCCTCTGCCAAACATATCCCACCAACACTCCGACATCCCAGTATGAGCTTGTGCAGACGCAATGATATAGGAATACGGTTTGCAGTGGGCAAGCTTTTGCAAACATCACTTTCCTCCCCATTTCCATATTAACCTGCAATCTGACGTAGCAGACGCCATTCTCGCTCATAAAATATAACATTCCAATATTAGCACACTGAAGATGCCTGTTAGTCCCAAACAGCTATCTCATGGGTTTCTTGAATGAGCGGTTAAATTTTTTAGAAGAAGAATGTGAAAAAAAGTTTTCGCAGATAATTTTTTTAGAAATATTTTTATAGTTAAAATTAAAACTATTCACTAGTTCGACTCCCAAGTGCTTCATTTGTGTTTTCCCCCTTTTAAAATTTTTACGACTAAGAGTTCATATCAGATTTCTGGGAGTGAATTGATACCGGCTTCAGGTCGTATATTGAGTAGAATGTATTAACCAACCCAAACTGTCCGTGTATGTAGGTGGAGAAATGGAACATCGAAAACACGACACCATCATCCAGTGCCAGTGCCGGGTATAAGTAGGTATCAACCAACCACCAGTGCCAACAGTCAGCGGTGGAATCGATGGAAGAACCTTTTATTGAAAAGGGCACCACAGGCAGACAAGCGCAAGGATATACCATGCAAGCATTCAATATGTCTTCCTGCTGTTGCTCGCTTGAACATTTTCCCCTCTCGGTGTAATAATGCGATCAAGTTTAATTTGCTGTCGCCTGGTAGTGATGTGAGGTATGCTCCACAGATTCGAGCTGTTTGTAGGTCAGTATTTTTTCGCCGGTTGCATTTTTATTTTATGAACATTTCAAGGGAATGTAAACGATATTTCCACAGATAGTAGAACAACATTTTCAATTAAAACCGATTGATTGATTCATATTCAAATTTGTAAGACCATTTTTGCTTTACTTTATAAGGGTATCGGTTCCTTCACTGAGCATATATGCTCCTATTTTCATTCTACTCAAAACAGAGGATTGAAACGCTGCGGTTTGTATTGATTCGTATTTTTTATAGGGTAGAAATTTACTTCGTCATACCTTTGCCATTGATTCATCAATAATCATGCTTTGCCAAATGATCAATAACCAGCCCCTATCCAGCTTTTTACGCTGGCCTGCCATAAAATCTGAATCACCCCGTGGTGACGTTTTTTTGCCAACACTACAAAAAGCATAAAAAAATAGCAAAATTCCAAGTTTCAATTTCACTCCACTTACGACAACACAATCTGACTCCTTTTGCGGTAGACGAAGGAATCCGAATTGCCGAATTGTTCTTCATCACCGTTCCATTTTCACTTCGCCAGATTTACTCGTTGAACTGACCTTCAATTCACACCCCACAAAAGCCCACGGTGTACAGGGAATTTAATTCAAGTTGTGCCCGAACAGCTTTCCCGGGAAGCTGACTAGACTGATAAGAGCAACGATGGACGGTGTGCAGAACAGCGTAAGGATTTCGGGTGAACTATCCAGTTCATTCGAATCTCGACGGGGACTACGACAAGGTGATGGACTTTCCTGCCTACTATTCAACATCGCCCTGGAAGGTGTTATGCGACGAGCCGGGCTCAACAGCCGGGGTACGATCTTCACGAAATCCAGCCAATTTGTCTGTTTTGCGGATGACATAGATATTATTGCTAGAACATTTGGAACGGTGGCAGAACAGTACACCCGCCTGAAACGTGAAGCAGCAAAGGTCGGACTGGTGGTGAATGCGGCTAAGACAAAGTACATGCTGGTAGGTGGGACTGAGCGAGACAGGACAAGCCTTGGCAGCAATGTTACGATAGACGGGGATACTTTCGAGGTGGTAGAAGAATTCGTCTACCTCGGTTCCTTGCTAACGGCGGACAATAACGTGAGCCGTGAAATACGAAGGCGCATCATCAGTGGGAGTCGTGCCTACTATGGGCTCCAGAAGAAACTGCGGTCAAAAAAGATTCACCCCCACACCAAATGTACCATGTACAAGACGTTAATAAGACCGGTGGTTCTCTACGGACACGAGACATGGACGATGCTCGAGGAGGACCTGCAAGCACTCGGAGTTTTCGAGCGACGGGTGCTAAGAACGATCTTTGGCGGCGTGCAGGAGAACGGTGTGTGGCGGAGAAGGATGAACCACGAGCTCGCTGCACTTTACGGCGAACCCAGCATCCAGAAGGTGGCCAAAGCCGGAAGGACACGGTGGGCAGGGCATGTTGCAAGAATGCCGGACAACAACCCTGCAAAGTTGGTGTTTGCTAACCATCCGATTGGCACAAGAAGGCGTGGAGCGCAGAGAGCACGATGGGCGGACCAGGTGGAGCGTGATCTGGCGAGTGTTGGGCGTGACCGAGGTTGGAGAGCTGCAGCTGCAAATCGAGTATTATTATTCATATTATTCAGCTGCAAATCGAGTATTATTATGATTCAGTATTATCCCCTGGCCAAGTTCGCAGGGGTTGACGGTATTAAAGTGAAGGAGTTTCATTTTGATTATTGTAATGTAGTGTTCTTTAGTGAAACATATCACCTTTTTAACACTTTAATACGCCTCCAACGGTTCATCACGAACCGGCTGCTGCAGATGGAGTATGGCTGATCATATGCATCAGACATGCTCGATAAACACGGAGGAACCGCCGGGGCTCAGTAGAGTCTATTCCCAAGCAATAGTTCCAAGTCGGTTGGATTTGAGAAGGTTTTGATGATCGTTACAAATCCTAATAAAAGTATTATAGGATTTGTGACAGGTTTTGGAACCTTTAACAGCCAGCTGACTTCAAAATGTTGTTTGGGCTCTATTTCCCACGTTTCTCGGTTGATTTTGATTAGTAAATTATTAATGTCATAGTCGCTTTTTCGATTTTTTACAATGTTAGTTGGTCATATTTTCTTTAAATAATGCAATTAAAATCAATCGACGAATTAATAGTGGGAAGGAGATTTGCAGCACTTAATTGTGCTGATAGATTCGAAGCTAACGTGCGAACACTTAAACGCATTGTTGACATCAATGCGTTCGACGTGACATTTTGGACACAAACTGACTGCTTTTCATTAACTGAACAACGTTACTTTTGTATGACTAGGTTGACATTTCTAGGCCACGCATGAGAAAATGACATGGTTTATCGAGGTAGGACCGATAGGACAATTGAACGAATTTGAATATTTTTCATAGTATTTGTAGGGGGATGAATACATAATAGGGGACCAGCAATTTTTGTTTTATTACTTGGCGTATTTTTGTTTATCTCTTAGATGGTGTTATGACACTAACAGAAAAATATCAGAAGTTCAGTTACATGTTTCTGTGGGTTTTGGACCGATGAAAATTTAAGGACACAAGAGATGAACACAGAGAAGTAGAAAACGATTAGCGAAATCAAGAAAACAATTTGACACAGAATCGACTATATTTTAACATACGGGTTCGACTGATTCGATGAATCTATCTAGAAGTATCTAGAAGACAATTGACGCTAAGATGGGAAAAAGCTTGCAGTTGGGACTAGACTAAAATAGTGGCCGATAGGAAACAATGCGCTAGACAGCATTATTATTCATTTTTTAATATTTACCCGTAAGCTTTTCGCCGGTTGACAGTACAGTATTTAGCTGTGTACGAAGATACGGATTAGTTGGTGTACAGATGACAGGGTTCTCACGGGAAGTGCTTCAAGCGAGGCTTACATAACAACTGACAATAAAGAAACCTATTTTCCTTGACTTTCTACGCAATGAACATCTGACCGAACACACGTACTTCTGTTAATCTCTTAGGCATTATTAAGACATGACGTATGTGCATGACGGAACAACTAGCAGGACACAGTTCCAGACGTCTCTTTTTAATAACGACATTCAGCATATTTCCAATAAAACTACACTTCAATAAAGCAAAAACTAAAGCTGCTATGATAGAACATATCAGAATGACTGAATTGACTATTACCTTGGAGATCTACTTCGAATAACTGACAAATTGACAAGAACCTAACTAAATACATGGACCATACTACAAAAAACCAATTGACAAAAAGAAAAAAGGGGAAACTTTTATTAAAACTATTTTTGTTTAACGCAGGCCAAAACAGTGTCGACTTGGGCCACGATATGCCTACGTACTTCTGTGTGTTGAAACAAAAATAGAGGCTCATAGAAGCAAACGTAGGGAAAGGGTGCGGTGTTAGAACATAAGCACAGTGTGCTACCGCCGTAATCACTAAAAAAAAAAAAAATTGTTGATTCAGTATTATCATGAATTTGATGTTAACTAAATAAATGAAATGTGCCCGAAATAGACGTGGACTAGAGGGAATTGTTGTTGTCTATTTGTATGTGCATATGTTTGTATGTACAGTGTCGGACAAAACAATAAGACCACCAGCCATTTTTCATACAAAATGGCCAAGTTTGACGATCTGAAGCTCGGTTTCTAGTGAACCAATTTGGCTGAAATTTTGACAGCCGCCATGGAGTTACGTGATTTTTGATTTGTATTTGATTGATTGAGTTCTGTTCACTACATCAAAAGTTACAGATATACGAAAGGACAAAATAATAGGACCACTTTCAGATTACCATTACCAAAGGATATTTGAGAGTATCTGATACTTGATGATTGATGAACAAATACTAAAATTAAGGATGCCATTTAAACATGAAGATATTTTTATTGAATTGGCAATTATAACCATCACAAAAATCTGATGTTAGAATTTTGTCGCACCGTATATCTGTCACTTTGGAAGTAGTGAACAGAACTCAATCAATTTAATACAAATCAAAATTTTCGTAATTCGAAGTCGGCTGTCAAAATTTCAGCCAAATTGGTTTACCAGAAACCGAGTACCATATCGTCAAACTTGGCCATTTTGTATGGAATAGGACCGCTGGTCTTATTATTTTGTCCGACACTGTATGTATGTATGTATGTATGTATGTATGTACAGTCAGGTCTTTTTTTTCGCGGTTTTCATTTACGCGGCCGCGTAAATGAAAACTCCATATAAAAAAAAATTTCATCGTCTTATTTTTGCATGATTCGTCGAGAAATGGTGAGACTTTTTTACGCGGTTTTTCAAATTTTGAACTGAGTTTTTTTTTTACGCGGTACGTATCCCCCGCGTAAAAAAAAACCTGACTGTATGTATGTATGTATGTATGTATATGTATGTATGTATGTATGTATATGTATGTATGTATGTATGTATGTATGCATATTAGGGTGGGTCAACGTTGTACGGGAAAATTTAAAATTGATCGGATCCAATCAGATGAAAGTTTTTAAGATGCCCTTTGAGGTCTCAAATAACTGGGCAAAATTTCGGCATGATTGCTTTAGCCTACATTTTGCGCATCGAGATTGAAGTTTTTTTTATCTGTATTAACGAGATTTTTAGCCCTAGGCTAGTTCATCTCGGGACCCACGCTTTACTTCCTTTCCGAAGGAAGAACTCACATTTTGCGAGTTTGTCGGGAGTGGGATTCGATCCCAGGTCCTCGGCGAGATTGAAGTTTGTATGGGATTTTACATGGGAAATCATACTTTTCTGTATTTTTCTTGAAAGTTGCTCAAAATTGCCCTATACCATATAACCGCTAATGGTAAAGTCTAGCCCAGGATATGTAAAAATTTTTTATCGAAGACTGCAAAGCGATCCGATGCATGTGGAAAAAGATACACTCTTCGAAAGTCAGGCCAAAATTTAAGATTTTATTATTGATGTTATTCCTTTACATGTTAAAAGATAAGCACACTCAGGCGATCAGTAGGTTATAACTTTTGTTACAAGGCTCGGATCGCTTTGTGGTCTTTGGCAAAGTTTTTCAGGACATCTGAGGCTATACTTTTACATAATCGGTTAAATACTTTCAGAACAATTTTATTCTTCTATAAGGAAAATGCAAAAAAGTGAGTTTTTTTTATATAAAATCCCATACAAATCGCGATGCGCAAAGTGTACTAAACGCGCTCGAATTTTGTTCAGTCGTTCAGGACCCGAAATGGAGTCAAGGTTTTTGATCTGAAAAAAGGACCTCTATGACCCACACTAATGTATATACGTATGTATGTTCCGACATAACTCTGGATTGCGTCAAGTAATTTCAATCAAATTTGGCATACACATTCCTTAGGTTGTCGAGGTGGTTGGAATTCAAGATGGCGGTTTAAGTTCGAACATGGCTGCCAAAACTCCAGAATGTATACTATTTAACTGCAATGCGGCTTCGGATACTATGCAATATGGGTATCTATAGAGATAGGGTTTGATGAGTAGAACTTTTTTTTTATTAAAGACACTTTACCACGTTTGGTAGTGGCATTCGTGTCTGTGAGTAGAACTAAAAAATAAATATCCGACGGCATTTTGAAAACCAAGATGGCGAACCATGGTCCAAGATAGCGGCTACGAAATGGTAGTTTGAGCTATAATGCCATGCCATATGGGTATCTATCGATCGGGCTTGATGAGTAGATGTCAAAATCGATATTTGATGCCATTTTGAAATCAAATATGGCGGACCACAATTCAAGATGGTGGACCATAATCCAAGATAGTGACCACAAAATAGTGAGATACCTTCTGGAATTCTTTCCGAGATTTCTTCAGGCATTCCTTTCGAGAATCTTACCAGGATTTCTCCCAGGATTCCTTCAGGTGTTCCTTCCGGAATTGCTGTGGAGATTGCTCCTGAGATCTCTTCAGGGATTTCTGCAGGGATTGCTTTAGAAAATCCTTCAGGAATTGAACACCTTCAAAGATTATTTCCGGAATTACCGCTGTTATTCCTTTAGGAATTCCTCCCGAAAAGGAATATGAAAGAATATAAATTTCTGTCGAGATTTCTTCAGGCAACCTCAGATTTTTTAGGTGTTCGTGCCGGAACTTCTGATGGGATTCTTTCAAAAATTCTTCTCGAGTTTTTTCAGGGTTTTCTTTAATAATTCCTTGCAGGATTTCATCTGTGGTTCTTTCAGGGATTCCTCCTGTGCTTACATCCGAGATTCCTGCCATGGTTCCTCTAAGGATTCCATTAGATATTCTTTGCGGGATTCCTTCAGGAATAAAGTAATCCTATATTTGGAAAATCGTGAACGGATTCTTTCAGAAACTCTAGCCGGTATTTCTTTAGGGATTCCTTTTAGAATTACTTCTCAGATTCCTCATTTCAAAGATTTCTATTATATTCAGAGCATCTTAGTATAATTCTTTCAGCTAAACGTGCCGGAATTCCTGCTGGTATTGAAAGATTGAAGATGGAAGATTCATCTCGGATTTTTTTAGGAATTTCTCGGGATTTCTTCAGTAATTCTTCCCGGGGTTTCTTCTGTGATTTCAGCTGAGATTCCTCTTAGGGTTCTACCAGATATGGCACCCAGAACTCTTATAGGAAATCTCTTCTGGGATTCCTTTAGAAATTTCTGCTGGGATTACTTCAGAAAATCTTCCGGGAATTTGTTAAGGATTCCTTTGGGGGTGTCTGCTAGGATTGCTTCAGGGATTCCTCTTTGTATTCCTTCAAGGATTCTTTCAGGGAATCTTGCGGAAGTCTTTTAGGTATTCATGCCAGGATTCTTGCTGTGGTCCTTTCAAAGATTCTTCTCGGTTTTTTTGGCATTCCTCAAGCGATTTCGCCTATGATTCCCCTCGAGATTTTTATCAATTATTCTTCCAGGGAGTCCTGATGAGCATCCAGTCAGAATTTCTTCCGTCATTTCTTTGAGTATGCCATGAGAGATTCTGAACGCGATCTCTTTTGTGACTTTCAGAGATTTCTCCCGGAATTTCTATAGGAAAACTTCATCCAGCGTCGTGAAAATGATAGAAACAGAGAGAAATACATATGCTTTTTGATGCAAGTAGATATCTCTATTAAACCATGACGTCATCTTACAATCATTTTCTCATTCTTTTTGAGTAGTATCTGGAGCTCGATTAGAATAGGTCGTATGTGCTTTTGTCGATATAAAATTCGATCAGTTTATTTTAGTCATTGTAGCAATATGGCAGATATTTTGCAAACTTTTAATGATGAAACAGAAAGCCTGTTTTGTGAGGATTCTGCTGTATGTATCAACTTTGCTCAATTTCAACGGTTTTCGCTATATTAAGCGAATCCAACTGATCGAATTTTTAATCGACAAAAGCACATACGACCTATTCTAATCGAGCTCCAGAGTTATCCTCTCTTCCACTGAATGTAGATGCATTGTATATATTCATCAGCTGCAGATCAAAATACAACGATACTATAGAAGTTGTGCTAAAACAGAGCTTGAAAAAATTATCGGATGTTGAGGACCCACATTGAAGTTTTTTTTTTTGAACTACACGCTAAGAAAATGTTACTCTAAAATGAGTAAGATTCACACAAAACTGAGCTAAACTGGAACAGCTCAAAAAATGAGTAAATTGCATTTCCAGCGATAGCGCTGGCTCAAGTGCAAAAATCCAACCAATTTAAGCCGTATAATATTCTTCACATCAGAAAGAATATTATACAACTTAAACTGATGAGATTTTCGCATTTGGGCCAGCGCTATCGCTGGAAATAAAATTTACTCATTTTTGAGTTGTCCCACTTTAGCTCCAAAATGAGTGAATTTTCTGACCGTGTATACCATAGACTTCCATTTTTTTTCGTGAAATCATGTTTATTTTATTGGGACTTGACTGTTGATAAATAATTGTTATAAAGATGACAATTGTGAGACACTTTGGGCGTTAACGAGCTAAGGACATTGTAGTTCTTTCACGATATGCTTTTGAATAGGATGAATTCGGGAGCGTAAGATTATTTACCCTATGACAAAGAAATTACTATGAAACAACTGTTATAGAATAGGGTAGAAGCTTCAGTTTTGGCAAGTCCGGACTTTTGGCCATAGTGCGGTATTGAGCCTGTTGCGATCTAATTTGGCGTAATTTTTTTTTACTAGTAGATCCTAATACAATATGATGATCACAGCTGTGAAAACCACACATTTTGATTAAAAACTGGAAGAAAAAATATATTTCCTTCAAAAATCAGCTCCCATATATCTATTTTGGCCGGGGTTCTCTAATTTGGCCACTCCCATAATAAATACACGTGATTGGCCAAAATAGCAACCAAACTTAAAAATATGGCCAAAACTGCGGCAGTGCTTCTATTTTGGCCAGTGCCACTTTTAATAGAAAATATCAGGATTGGCTTGATTTCTGCGTTTTTCCTTTAAAATATAGATTGAAACCTTTCATTTCACACATTGGTTGTTTTTATAGGATTATTGGTCATTTTTATAAAAATGATTTCCCTTAGACTGACCAAAACCGGTGCCCGCACCCTACTCCTAAAACATAACGGTACATTCTCATTAAGATTAGTTCATTATTAAGGGTATTTTATAATCTCGTTTACGTTTTGGATTGTAGTCCATTGCCTATTACTGCGTACCTACACTTCTTTATTCATGTGATAATTTATTTATTTCAATCTATAACAAAAACAACCAATTCGGTCACGCATATGTATGCCCATCGTTTAATCAATATACCATTCTTCACTATCTGTTTTCAGATTGCCTTTTCGTCGGCTACCATGGATAATTAAGCCCAAGTCAAAAGCTACACGCTGTTAACATGGCTTCCCTCACGGACCCTCCTCGACTGAAATCGTACTCAAATGTGTGTAGTGATTGATCGATAACCGACTCGCTATCGTAAACTTCCTTGTTAGTAAACCAACTGAACACAAGTCAACCCAGAGAGCACCATGCGTTCCATCCGCAAGTCGATCGCCGAGTCCGACGACGATGCCACGCGGTCCTCGTTGGGTGGTGGATCCAGTGCGGCCACCGCCCAACGCCACATCGACTTGAGTTTGCTGCGGAAACCGATCCTGACCGCCGTCACCGGATTCGTGGAGGCCTTCAAAGCGTACGAAGCTGGTACGGAGGAAATCCGCAAACTCCTATCGAGCGAGTGCGACGTCCTGTACGAGTGCCGAGTCTGTCGGAACATTTTCCGCAGCTTGACCAATTTCATATCGCACAAGCGCGTCTACTGTCGGAAGCTGTTCAACGCGGCGCAGCACTTCCACTTCCAGAACGATGGCTTCCTCGATCAGGACATTGCCACGATCCTGCAAGCCGAACAAGACAGTCAGAACAAGGCGAAGAAGGCTCACGCCGACATCCTGAACAAAGACCTGTCCAGTATCATCGAACGACTGAGGCGGAAACAGCACAAAGCAGGCGCCGAACTGAGCATGACTGATTACTACGATAAGGTTAACCATAAGCTAACGCAGGATGATCTCAGCAGGCGGCAACATTTGCTGCAGCTGGATCGCGTTCCCGCCACCGAGGCAGCTGTGTTTCAAACCGTGCGGATCGGGGTGGTCGATTGCATGCGGACCCAGGTCGGGGAACTGGAGAATCTGAACAACAATAACAACGATACGGTGCTGGGGCCGGACGGGAAGGTGCTCGCGCCGCGGTCTCGACCGCAATCGACGCTTCCGGTTATACGGGGACCATCGGAGCAGTACTTCAAGCCGATTGAGTTGGAACGTGAGGGGAAGGCGGAGGATAGAGGCGGCGGTGAGGAGGCATCCGAAGGTCACAGTTGCCTGGAATGTGAGTATGAGTTAGGGATGAGTGCCTACTAGGACTGTGAATAACAATAACAACGTTTGCTTTTTTATTGCTAGGTAATCTTCGATTCGATACGGAGAAGACGCTGAAGTTGCACACCGACATGAAGCACACGCCGTCGACCTACGTGTACACTTGCCCATCGTGCCCCAAGACGTTTATGCAGCCGGGAGCGGTAATACGGCATCTGTGCAACGATCACAAGTGAGTATTGAAAAATCGTTTTAATGCAGTGTGCAGCAGAACTGTTTGTAGGCTAGAACTGTTTGGGGCAGCAGGGATTATAATCTCGAGTCGTCGGCTGAGAATAGGACTACTAAACCAAATTCAAGGTGTCGAGCAATGAGTGATCGATGGGGTGAAAAAGATGCTCGATCATTAACGGAGCCGGCGGGGTACCTGGGCACCATTCACAGTGTTTCGTCCCTTACCGCGTTAATGCAGGGCTCTGGCGTAGTGGACCTCTTTTCTCGTGCAACTCGTGGGATCTAACTTGAAAAATTCTAATTATAAAAATCAAAACCAATGAGGAAGTGGTACTGGCGATGCCAACCCCTTCGCAAGAAGTGGGTTGGCGAGGTATCCGTAAAGGTTGAGGGCCATCAACCAAAAATAAAGAAAGACTATCCGCAATCGAGATGGCTGAGCGGCAGCTTGGCAAGATCATTGACTCTGCGTCCACGAAGTTGAACATTAGTAAGGACCTGAAAACGGCCCTGTTACGACTTCGTAAGTCGATGGACGAGGCCAAGCAGGATCACGTAAGACTCGTGAAGACTGCAGCAGCGGTGGAACCTGTGAAAGCAAAGGATACGAAGTCTACCCAGACGGGGGCCTTCACTTTCGCAGGTAGTCCAAAAGGTGTGGTTGATGCGACTGCTCGTCATAAGCACTCGCAGAAGCGGGTGAGGCAGCCCTCAGGTGAGGAGCTGTCTGGCGGTGCCCACAAGGCTAGGCGAATAATGAAGGTCGCCAGTAATGCCGGCAAGTCGGACCCCAGCCGGATGTCCTAGAAAGCTGGGAAGGGTGGGTCTGAAAAGGCTGGCTCGTCCCGGAAGGATGGGAACAAGGGGTTGCGCCCGTTGGTAGGCCCTCAGTAACCACAGAGTAGGGCGAATCAAGGGAAAACCCACCTTGGACGAAGGTCGAACGGAAAAAGAAGACAAAGCCGCAGAAGATAGGGACGCCAAACCAAGGCGTAAAAGAGTAGGTGCCAACCGCGAGAAAGGCGACGCGCTTGTCAACAAGACTGAACAGTCGAAGTACTCGGACGTCTTGAAGGCAATACGAAGCGACGCCAAGCTCGAGAAGCTGCTACCCGACGTGCGCAGTATCAGACGTACTTGTACGGGCGAGATTATCCTGAAGCTTGTGTGGTATGTGATACACGTGCTCAGAACTATGCCTCGATCTACTAACGGACAGCGCGCCACACCTTCTAGTAACGCCTAACGCCCAACTGTCAGCTCGCGGCCGACCAACGCATGGTTGGCCATGACTCGTCCTCTTTCTTCCGTCGTCGGTCGGACGCAGCAGACGTGCGACATTTGGCACGGCATTTTCCCTGCTAGCAGCATTCGGAATTCCACAATGGCGAACCTGCCAGGTTTATTGCGAGCTTTGGCAATAAATAAATGTGAAAAATTGTGGCTCTTTTGCGAGACAAGGTAAGCGAGTGCAAGAAAAACAAATGTGAATAAATGTGAAATTGTGTAAATTTGCGATTTGGCACGCACAAAGCGTGATTTTTGAATCGATTGTTTTGCGATTTTTAATTCAACGTGCACGGATGATTCGATTCGAGATCTAATAGGTTTGGTTTCGGCTGGTGACGCCGAAGGCGCTGTGGAACAGCGCCGGAGTTCTTCGATTGTGGAATCGAAGAGAGGTTTGAATAACCTCCTTGATGATTTGGTTTCGGCTGGTGATGCCGAAGGCGCTGTGGAACAGCGCCGGAGTTGTTCGATTGTGGAATCGAAGAGAGGTTAGGAAAACCTCCAGGATGATTTGGTTTCGGCTGATGACGCCGAAGGCGCTGTGGAACAGCGTCGGAGTTCTTCGATTGTGGAATCGAAGAGAGGTTTGAATAACCTCCTTGATGATTTGGTTTCGGCTGGTGATGCCGAAGGCGCTGTAGAACAGCGCCGGACTACTTCGATTGTGGAATCGAAGAGAGGTGGTTTGGAAAACCGGTGGTGATTTGGTTCCGGCTTGTGACGCTGAAGGTGCTCTTGAAAAGCACCAAAGAAATTGAATTGTTGGGTTGAAGACAAAAAGAAAGGTTCTATTTCTTTCATTCTCAAAACCAGGATATTGAAACGCCATAAAAGTTTGAGGAACATGTCTTTTTCGAGAGAGCCACTAAAAGAATTTGTTTTGTTGAGCATGAACTGGTTTAATGTTCACATTAAACCAACATCGAGGAAATTATTGGCATATCTCAAATCATATGGAACTTGCTGTGCAAAACTTTTTGAACATTACGTTCCAAGACAAAGTAAAGCACTAAACGAAAATTAGGGGAACATGGTCCAAAACGCACTGGTGAGGTAAAATGGTCCAATGCATGAAATCATTCCTAAGTGTGATTTCATTATATCCATAGGTGAACGGTGTAAAGGCATCTGTGCATAAAACATCCTTCTAGAAGCCAGGCACTTACGGAAATACTGGGACAATAAATCCGGCAACCTAACACATTGTCGGCGATTGAAAATGGGATGGAGAACAGGAAGGTAACGAGATTGCTACTGAGTGTTGAATTTCAGTTTTGTGAATTAAGAGGCCATTCATAAAATACATATGTATATAAATAAAAATGGAATGATGTTTGTATGTCACGAATAGGCTCGGGAACGGGTAAACAGATCGACATGATTCTTTCACTGTTGCATTCCGCCAGGACTCCCACGTGTTCGTACGAAAAAATAATTAGAAAAAGTGACCGGGAAGGCAAGAAAAACGGGAAAATCTGAAATTCCATTTTGAGGGGCATTCCTTCATGGAACCGGATGTCAAAAAAACAGAGTAGGCAGGCAGGACGACGTTTGCCGGGACTGCTAGTTCTAAATAAGCAAGGAGGGGTTTACCGCAATATTACATAATTTCCAAAAAAAAAAAGTTCATTTTGGTCGATGGACGATGTATTTGATTATTCACGAGGTGTTGTGAGCAGAGCTCGAGCACAGAAGACGCGAGAACTTCTACTGATGAACTACAGAATATTCGCAATAATTATTGGAGATGACAAGAATTGAATAGACTGAGACATGTTTATCTGCGCCTAAATTATCTGCAACTGCAAGAGGCGCATACGGAAATATATGGAATGTTGTCGATGTTTAGATAAATCAAGAATACCATTAAAACGCTTTCAGTACGTTGACGAATTTTGAATGAGATTGAATCGTGCGGGGTGGAATACTACTGCTAACGAAATTACAGATATTCAAAGAAAACTCTGATGTGACTGTCCGCATTAACATTTAACCCGCATAACAAAATACCCTTTGCCATAACTTCCAAACAGTAAATTCATTGCATCCGTCAAGGTTACTTCATCTCAAACAGCTAATCTTATGTTAAACAATAAGGAACAGAATACCGGACACTGTAAATAACAGTTTGTGTAATTCATGTCAAGCAGTGACACTATATTTTACTATCCATGCATTGTCGAATTATATTGGAGATGCAAATTCCTACAAAATGGTAGCAATATATCACCACATTCTATCAAATGGTTAGCTACTCTATTAGGGCAGCACACTTACATTTATGCATCTCGCCATACATTACTTTTTCTGAACATTTTGACATACAGTTATACATACTAGTATTGATGAGAGGCACCAATATTTGTTTTTCTTTGCAAAGTGCCAGACTGGTAATGAAAAAAAAGCAAAAAAAAAAACAAATTTTACAACCGTGACCGGTGCCCGGTTGGCCAATCTGGCTGAGTCGGGTACATATTGTCACTTTCTCGGATGCGGAATCAATCTACAACGCCTTGACCTGGAAAAAGTAGAATCGAAGGTAAGTTTTCATTTCCAACTGCATGATTTTGAGCTAATTTCCCGTGCTCTCGTGCGGAATTTTCTTTGCAGGTTCCAGGTCGCACAAATTTAAACAAACATCTCGTTCCCTGCTGCCGCTTAAGGAAGACGCCAAACAATTCCAGCACTGGAGGCCGGAGTATGCGGAATTGATCCAGAGGAACTGGCAATACAGCTCCGAGTAGGGATCCATGCATGAGGTAACGGGTGAAGTGCATATCAGTACCACAAATTGAAAACTGTTCGGATCAAGAGGCATCAGCTTGCCCATACATCTGGATTCATCAGCAACGGTTTGTTCTTGCGGAAGTCGGAGGTGCTTTTAAATATCACTAGATTTTTTTTAATGACTGCACTGCCGTGTGCAGCGTAGTTGTCCCATGTTAATAGGGAACATACGACTGCTATGCTGCACACGGTAGTGCAATAAGGTAAAATATCCATCCAGTACAACACGTATTAATGGGGAGGAAGGGGTTTCACATTTTACAGTTACCGTAAACTGGGGTGTAGTTGATCAGTGGGGTGAACCTGATCACTCAATTATCCGCGGATATAGACTTTCAAGATAGCAACAATTATATTTTAATCATTCGCATGCTAATGACGTCACATTAAAATGGAATAGTAACTTCCTTGAAAGTCCATATTCGAAAGTAATTGATTGATCAGGTTCACCCCACTGACCAACTACACCCCAGTTTACGGTATTGTACTTGCTTTATGAAATATAATTTTTCTAGACGTATTCACTTGTTTCATTGATTCTTATTCAATTTGTTTCTTATTTTTATCTTACGATACTAATACAAAATAACAGTACAAAATAGTGTACATAACTAAATATGTACCATACGGTTTACAGTTATTCTACAATGGATTACCATAAATCACCAGTAACACATACATTATTCGCTTTTCTTTGAAATTTACAGTAAAACTGTTCTCTAACCTCTTGCTATGCAGTGAATTGTTTGAAAATCTGGATAATAAATTGACTGTATCCTTTACTGTATTGCGAAAAATTTGTTCGAGAAAACGAGCGATTTTTTATGGTAACCAATCTTAACCGCCTATTCTACATACTGTAAATTGCCGGATTACCATTTCTCAAACTGGCAAATATGTACATGGTATGGTTATCTTACTGTTGCCTCAGACAGTCTGAGAATTGGTTAAATGACAATTGCTTATGGTCATCTACAGTATGAGAAACATTGCATTTACAGTTTGTGATTATGCGGGAAGTATTTAAGCTTGTATTCCTGTGAAATAATAAACTAAGAATAATATATGAATAGGATGATGAAGATCTTGACATTTTGCATAGGCTTGTAGTGAATGTGAATGAATTATTCTGAAATGATGGGTGAACTTGTTGGATTCTGATTTCAAAGTGTAGCATGATACTGCAAATTGTAAAATTTATTCTTGAAATAATCTGACCGTTCTGCAAATGTGTTAAGCAATGTTTTCAAACATTCAATCATACAAGAATTTTTGTTACAAAAAAAAACATTAGAGGAAAAGACACGGACGCCGTCTTCTGCCAGAGGCTATACTAATTGAACGGAACTTCGCATTTAGCAACGGACACGTGGAACATGCATAAGTTGATACAGAGAAAAACCATTCTCGCGAAAAGATGCATCAACGGAGCGGAAATCAAACCCTTACTCAATAAAATGGTACGATTAGAAGCTTAGTGACGCTAAATGCATGCCCACAAGACTACACGTTTATTACATAACCGTTTAAAAAAAGTAATGGATATCATCAAGTATTGGGCTGTTTTTTTTAGAGGAGGAGGAGGATGTGTGGTATGTGATACACGTGCTCAGAACTATGCCTCGATCTACTAACGGACAGCGCGCCACACCTTCTAGTAACGCCTAACGCCCAACTGTCAGCTCGCGGCCGACCAACGCATGGTTGGCCATGACTCGTCCTCTTTCTTCCGTCGTCGGTCGGACGCAGCAGACGTGCGACATTTGGCACGGCATTTTCCCTGCTAGCAGCATTCGGAATTCCACAAAGCTGAAGCGCGATAAGGAGCGCAAGGGTACCGCCTACAAGTGTTTGGCGGAAGAGGTCCTTGGCGAAGGAGTAGAGGTGAGGGCTCTCACACAAGAGGCAACTCTGAAGGTCAAAAACCTAGAAGAAGTCACCGAAGTGAAAGAGCTCGTCACGGCACTGCGGCAACAGTGCAAGGTGCAGGTAGCCGCCGCAGCCGTTAGGCTACAGAAGGGGCCGGCATGGACACAGATAGCTTTGGTTCAGCTACCTGTGGAGGACGTAATAAAATCAGCTAAAGTGGGAGGATTAAGGTAGGCTGGTGCTTATGTCTTCTGACGTTCCACGCGCCACCGGAAGTTTGTTTCAGGTGTTTGGAACCAGGACACAAGTCATGGGACTGTAAAGGCCGTGACAGGAGCAAACTGAGTAGGAGATGCGGCGCCGAAGGCCATAAGACAGAGATCTGTACCGGATAATCCGTAAACAACAGGTATCCAACGGAAGGTCCAAGGTGCCCGGCTTTCAGAAGAGCTGCAGCTGACGAGTCACAGTGCAAGTAACGCAGCTGAACCTGAGCCACTGTGACGCAGCCCAGCCCAGCCACCACTGCTGTGTCAGGCAATTACGAAGTGGAGGACGGATATTGCCATCATAGCGGACCCCTACCGAGTACCCGCCGGTAACGGCAATTGGGTTACGGATGGGACCGAAGCAATGGCAGAGATATGGACAACGAGGGGTCAATTCCTCGTCCAGGAGTTGGTGTCTACTACTTACGAGGGTCTCGTGGTCACTAAGGCAAACGGGGTCTCATTCTGTAGCTCTTATGCGCCTTCGCATTGGTCGATCGAGCATTTCACGTAGATGCTGGACTTCAAAGACAACCTTGCTGACAGGGCGAAGGTCGGTGGTAATAACCCGTGCCTTCAATGCCTGGGCCATTGAATGGGGAAGCAGTTTCACAAACCAGCGATGTCAGACCCTGTAGAGGTACTGGCCAGACCATGCTCGATGTTGATTTTGCTAAAATGTTGGTACCAAAAGAAGTACCTTTAGCCGGATCGGAGCGGAGTCGATCATCGACGTTACTTTTTGGAGTCCTGGCTTAACAAATAGTTCCAACTGGAGGATAGATGTTGCCTATTCTCACAGCGCTGACCTGGTAGTTCGCTACAGTGTCAACTACAGTAACAATAGGCAGTGTCTCAAAGGAAGGGGTGATCAGGCCTTCACAAGTGGAAGACATTATACTTCAACGGCAAGATATTCAGGGAGGTGGTCCAACGTGAACGAACTTGTACCATCAACGAAATTGTATTGCTGATGTACGACAAGAGAAATTTGTTTATCGACTTTTAAAATCGCGATCATGACTAAAGCAAGACCTGCCCTGACTAAATGTGTGAGAGTGCCAATACGAACCTATAAATGGTGTCGTTATGTCCAAGACACGAGGTGTAATGGCTCCCACCGAACAGTCTTCAGAGATGATCTTCCCGTATGACCTAAGTTCTTGGCTCCTTTTGTAGGATCTCCTGGTAGGTAAGGTACCAGTTCCGGATAGAGTTCCGAACCTGGCTTAAACAGTAGTCATTGCAGTGGCTCCCGAAATGTTTTGATCTTCTGTTAAGAAATGTCTTGAAGAGAGAGTGTTCGCTGAGGTTAAAAGGTTTTGGTCAGCGTGGAGAGAAAGATGCTCGAGAACACCATCCTAAACAAATTGTCGAGGTCTTATTTAGGGGTGGGGTACACCGAGGGTGTAGATGGTCTATCGAGTAGCCAGTTCGACTTCCGGAAGGGAAAGTCGATCGTAAACGCTATCTTGTCAAGACAGTTGACAGATGTTGCTAGAGCGCTTCACAACCTTGGAATAATCGAGGACTATTCTTCATCAGATTTTATGGAATGTCACGTATGATGAGGTATTGAGGTTGAAGTTCCCAATGGACATAGTCATCGTCGGCGTTGCTGAAGATATTACGCTGAAGATGCTGTTCCCGTATAATTCTTGGCTGCTTTTATAGGTTCTCCGAGTAGGTAAGGCACCAGGTCCGGATGGAATTCGAAACCTGGTTTAAACAGTAGTCATTGCAGTGGCTCCCGAAATGCTCCGATCTTCTATGATGCAATATCTCGGAGTGTTCGTTGAGGTTTAGAGGTCTAGGATCCTAGGGTTCAATTTCAATGCACGTAATATCAGTATCAGTATTGGTACATAGATAAGAAGGTGTGGTGTCGAACCTTTCCTGCCTACCGAGTTCATAGTGAGACATGAGGTCAGCTGAGAAGCTGGCAACTCCACAGCGGAATACCTTGGTTTCTCCAATAAAAATTGCACAACGAAGACACTAGGTAGGTAACCACGAGGTATTCTGCACTACCCGGTTAGAGGCACAGTCCTACTCTGATGAAATATCTATACCTTCTGGTAGTCTAGAAGAGGCAATGGGTATGGCGATACTTCCAATGCGAACTGTTGCTTCAATGCCGTTACGAGTTCTTCCGCATCCGTGGTTATTACAATAGAGGGTTACCTTAGCTGTAAGAACTCTGACCTCCAAACTGGTGTCAAGAACTTCCTCCACCAGGCATTTGTAGGCGGGCCCTTCAATATGGTGTCTTCCCTAAGCTCAAGAAAACTCTTGCCGATACGAGTACGTCTAACATTGTGCATGACAGCTTTCAGATCCGTGAGCTTTGCATATCCTCTCATAGCTATTAGGACCTTCGGGTTGTATCCACCCGTAGCGACCTCCTTCTGACTCGCCCTAATCTATGGTAGCTTAGGACTTGGCTGTAGCTTTCTACTCCCGTATATCAGGGATGAGCCGAATTTTCCAGGCACATCCTTGACTAGCAGGCTTGGAGCACCAAAGAGATCTCTATGGAAGGTCAAAAATATGGTCTGACACTTCTACAAATATACTTTCAATAAACCCCAAACTGCAATAAACACAACTTCCTCAAATACACAAACTAAACTGATCATCTTCTTCAATTCCAGAAAATCCATGCGCCGCATCAAAATGATGCGTGACTCCATCCTGAAACGGCGCGTCCGAGCGGACGAGGTGGTCGTCAAGGGTCCATCGCGTGAAGTGTCCCGTCTACTGCAGGCAGCTTCCAGCATGTCGGCCACCAACTCGTCCTCCCAGGACGGAGCCACCGGTTCCTCTTCCTACGGTATGCCGGACGATCACGACGAAGCCGCTGCCACCCGGGCCTGGATGGAGAACCTGGAACACTTCGATCAGGGCCCCATGTGCTCGTACTGTGGCAAAACGTTCGAACGGAAGGCCGTCCTCAGCACGCACATGCAAACGTGTGTGCACAAGCTACGGCAGACCGAGAACGGCTCGGTACCACCACCGCCGGCGTCCTCGTCCAGTTCGTCCAGCGGCAGCAGCAGCAGGAGGAGTAGAACCAAGGACGAGTCGTCGCTACCGGCGGTGGTAACGAAAATCAAACTGGAACCCGTCGAACCGACAGCCAGCGACGACTCGAACTCCTACGATGTGCCATTGTCGACGCTGCAGGCGCGGATCAGTCAGGAAACGAAGGTGGTTGAAAGCGTCGTAACGATCAAACCGGAGGAACTGGCGCTGCATGAAGACGTGGAGACGAGTAACAGGCGGAAGCGCAAGAAGCCTATGATTATGCTGCGAAACGCAACCGATGATATTAGTTGGGAAACGGAAGAAATAGTGGCAGCGGAAGAGACGAGTGCCGTCGAAGTAAGTGTTAAGCCAAGTGTGCCAATCAAACGAGATGTGCTCGAGGGTAGTGAAGTGGCCAAAAAGGCGCCTAGGAATCGAAAGAAGAAAACAGACGAAAGTGAAGTGAATGAAGCGCATGAGAAGGATTTGATCAGGAGGCTGGATCAGGGAGAGGAGATAGAGTGCCGCTGTTTGAAGAAGTACAATGATCCTGAAAAGTACAAACGACACTTGAAGGTTTACCACAGCAGACAGAGGCGTTTCTGGTGCGCCATTTGTGAGTTCAAGGGCTATAGGAAGGTGGACACCATCAACCATTTGATGCAGGTAAGTGTTAGCGTAAAGCTAATTCATCAATTGTATAACTTTAACTGATTTTACCTCTTCTTAATTTTTCAGGAACATAAGTACGAAGGCGACGTTGAGGACCTCAGCTCGCTGATCAACTTCCAACCGGTGGAGAAGCCAAAGAAAGCTGTGCCCCCTTCTCCGGCCAACAACGAGCCTATCAACTCGATCATCGAGGCTGTGAGTCGAATCTGTGATACCAGCACCACGGACATATCCTTTATGGAAGTGTCCACCGAACAAATCACAATGGACAGTACAACGTCATCGTCGGTGAATGTGACGCTTAACACCACCACAGAAGTGCCAACCCCGGAACCGTCTTCGCCCAAGAAGCGGCCAAAACGACCAACTCGCGCTCTCCGGGAATCCATATGCATTACACCGGAGGAAGATTCCTCCAAGAAGCCGACGAAACCCCCCGTCGTCCCACTGGAAGACAGTGGTAGTCCTACCTCGAGGCGACCGATCCGTAACCGGGTGAAACCCGTTAACAAGGATTTCGTGTACGACTTGACCCACTTGCTGTACAAAGAGGAAGATTTCGATAAGTTTCCTCTGGTGGATCTAATGCAAGACAAGGCTACGCATCCAAGTAAACCCCTCCAACAGCCCGATTCTAGTCGTGTTCCTCCCGTGGCCACCGTTTCCCCAAGCAAACGGGAATCCCTCAGGTCGCACGTTCCGAAACCCATTCCATCCCATCTGTACCGGGGCGCCGCCCTCAAGATGGCCACTCGGCAGGTCGAACTCGGACGGGCAGCCTTCCATCGTCCTCCGGAGCTTCCCCAGGAACGTTCCTTCATTCCCTCGCAAATGTCCCCTCCCCGCCGGATAACCAGCATTCACGATTGGCCAGTCGTCAAGAAGGATCGCAAAATCGGTTCCATCACCAAGATGCCAGAGTCCGACATCCAGATCAAACGTCGCTACGCTAAGCGAGTCTCTTCCATAGTGGACACCCTTCAGCCGGAACTGAACCGTGAAAGGCGTAAAATCATTCCCCGACGGAACAGTGTCATTCCCATGCGCCCAAGGCAGTCCGTTTCCATCGAGATCCTGAACAAGCTGAGCGCTTCCCGGACGGCTGCCGGACTGGAGGTGGTTCAGCACACCGATATCCCCCCGGTGGTGAAGTGTCCTAACGAGGCGGAACTTCGACGGGTTATCGAGGCCAACCTGAAAGACCATCGGGCGACGATGTCGCTGGCCAATCCCAACGGGACGACCGTGGAAGATTTAAACGGATCTTCGACGACGACGGCATCGGAAGAGGAAGTGATTTCGCCGAGAAAACGCATTACGCTGATGCAGCGGTTGCAGGAGAATCGGACCAAACGGATGCAGGTAATTATCGAGATCCATGCTAACATAGGATTTAGAACTACTAGGGCACCCGCGTCCATTCCCGGCACCTCACAGCAAAACAAATCAAATTATCACTTGCCGCATATATTTCCCAAACACATTTCCGTAAATAATCATCTTCCGCAACATTTTCGCAACGGGATCCACAGCCAATGAGCTACACTTTCACTCTAAAGCCGCACAAGAACTCAAAACAACTGTTACATGCAGACGAGCACACTTCGGCAGCCTAAAGATGGGTGCCGAAGTGATTTCCCATTTTTTTGCTGGAAGTTCGGCACTGGTGCCGAGAATTGGCGCTGGACTAGGTGCAGTAAAACCTTTCAAAATCAATATTTAAGTTCACTCAATAAGGTATCTGATTCAGATGAAAAAAGTGGACGAAAACGGTCGTTTCGTTGTGAATTTTGGTAATGTATGATTTTGTTTACCTGTGGTGCCGGAAATGGGGTCAAACCCCCTACTTTTTCTAGGAATAGTTTAGGGATTCCCTTAGGAATTCCCCTTGAAATTGCTTCTGTAATTCCTTCTGTTTCTTCAGTAATTCTTCTAGGGATTCCTCCACGAACTCTTCTACGATTTTTTTTTTCAGAATTTCTCCATAAATTCCATCTGCGATTTCTTAAGAGATTCCTCCAAAAATTTCTTCTAGAATTCCTATAGGAATTCTTCCAGGGGTTCCTCTGAGAATTCCTGCAGCGGTTTATGTAAAAATTCCTGCAGAAATTCATCATGAGATTCCTCTGGAAAGTCCGCTAGAAATTCGTCTAGAAATTCGTCTAGAAATTCCTCTAGAGATTTCTCCAGGAATTCTTCTGGAGATTCCTTATCAGGAATTTCTACAGGCATATTCCTCTAGGATATCCTCCAGGGATCACTTCAAAAATTCCTTAAAGGTTTTTTTTTTAATGATTCCTCCAAGAATTTCTCAAGAGATTCCTAGATGCATTTTTTCAGCAATTCTTTCAGGCATTCTTCCAAAGATTTCTCCAAAAAATTGCTTCAGGGATTCCTCCAAGAGTTCGAAAAGGAAATCCCCTAGTAATTTCTACAGGAATTTATCCAGGAATGCATCAAGGGATTCCTCCAAGGATTTACCCAGAGACTCCAGGATTCTTCCAGGAGTTCCTCCAAAGATTTCTCCAGGAATTACTTCAGGGAGTCCTCCAGGAACTCCACCAGGAATTTCCCAGGAACTCATCCAGGAGTTTCTCGTAGGATTGCTACAGGAATATTATTGGGATTCCTCCAGGAATATATGCAGCCATTCCCTCAGGATATCATCCAGGAATTTAAACAGGGTCTGCTCGAGGAATTCCTTTAGAAATTACCTCAAGAATTTCTTCAGAAATTTCTTAATAAACTCTGCCAGCAATTCATCCAGTAATTGTTTCAGCAAATCCTTTAGGGATTCCTTCAGGAATAACTTCTGATTCATTTTCCTTCAGGAATTGCTTCAGGAATTCTTCCAGAAACTACACCAGAAATTCCACTAAGAATTCCTCCAGGAACTACTTCAAGGGGTTTTCCAGGGGTTTCTGCATCAATTTCACCAACGATTCCCCCAGGGATTCTTTCAAGGATTCCACCAGGAATTTTAAGGAGTTTTTTTTTTCAGAAGTTTCTCGCAGAGTTCCTCTAGCGATTCCCCCAGAAATTCATCCAGTCATTGTTTCAAGAATTCGTAGATATTCCTCTAGGAATTCCTTCAGGGATTCCTCCAGCAAATCTCACAGGAATAACTCCAGATATTTCTTCAGGATTTTTTCCAACAATTTCTCCAGGAAATGCTCCTGGACATCCTTTAGAAACTATGTCAGCAATTTCTCCAGGAAACCCTCCAGGGATTTCTTCAGAAATTTTTCCAGAAAATTCTCCAGGAAAACCTTCAAGATTTTTTTTAGAGATTCCTTAAGGCAATTTCTTCACGAATTTCTCGTGGGATTTTTCCAGGGATTCCTCTACAAAATCCTTCGAAAATTCCTCCAGAAATTCCTCCAAGGGTTTTCAGGATTTCTTCAGAAATTCTTCCAGGATTTTTTTCCGGAATACCTTGAAAAATTAAGGATTCCTTCAGGAATTCCTCCAGAGATTCCTCCATGAATTGCTTCAGGGATTCCCCCAGGGATTTCTCCATAAATTTCTACAAGGATTCCCCCCAAGATTCCTTCAAAAATTCCTTGGAGATGTTTTCCAGGAATACCTCTAAAAAATCCTCAAGAAATTCCTGGAAGTTTTTTTAGAAACAGTAAAATAATAGAAATAGAGACAGAAATCTCCCAGAATTCCACTAGAGTTTTCTCCAGAAAATTCTCTAGGAATTCCTCCGGATTTTTTTCAGGAACCCCTCGAGGGATTTTTCCAGGGATTCCTCAACAAAATCCTTCGAAGATTCCTCCAGAAATTCCAGAAATTCCTCCAGAGATTCTTCCATGAATTGCTTCAGCGATTTCCCCAGGGATTTCTCCATAAATTTCTACAAGGATTCCCCCCAAGATTCCTTCAAAAATTCCTAGGAGATTTTTTCCAGGAATACCTCTAGAAAATCCTCAAATTGCTGGAAGTTTTTTTAGAAACAGAAAAATAATAGAAATAGAGACAGAAATCTCCCAGAATCCCACTAGAGTTTTCTCCAGAAAATTCTCTAGGAATTCCTCCGGATTTTTTTCAGGAACTCCTCCAGGAAATGTTGCTGGACATCCTTTAGAAATGATGTCAGCAATTCCTCCAGGACTTTCTGCAGGAAATCCTCTAGGAATTTCTTCAAAGATTCTTCCAGCAAATTCTCCAAGAATATCTTCAGCAATTTTTCAGAAATTCCTCCAGGCATTTCTCCAGGATTTAATCAAGGAATTGCACCAGAGATTCCTCTATGAGTTCATCCAGATATTTTTCCAGACATTCCTCCAGAAATTCCTGCAAGAATTCTTCTAGGGAATCCACCAGCAATTTTCCAAGATATTTTTCAGGAATTCCTCCCAGAATTCCTCTGGAAATTTTTCTAGGAATTCCTGCAGGAATTCTTTCAGGGATTGCTCCCATAATTTATCCAGAAATTTCTCCAGGCATTACGCCAGGAATTTCTTCAGAAGTTCCTCCAGGATTCTCTGTACAGATAATTCCAGGAATTGCTTCAGGGGTTTATCTCAGAACTCCCCTGGCCAAGTTCGCAGGGGTTGACGGTATTAAAGTGAAGGAGTTTCATTTTGATTATTGTAATGTAGTGTTCTTTAGTGAAACATATCATCTTTTTAACACTTTAATGCGTCTCCAACGGTTCATCACGAACCGGCTGCTGCAGATGGAGTATAGCTGATCATATGCATCAGACATGCTCGATAAACACAGAGGAACCGTTGGGGCTCAGTAGAGTCTATTCCCAAACAATAGCTTCAAGTCGGTTGGATTTGAGAAGGTTTTGATGATCGTTACAAATTCTAATAAAACTATTATAGGATTTGTGACAGGTTTTGGAACCTTTTACAGCCAGCTGACTTGTTTGGGCTCTATTTCCCACGTTTCTCGGTTGATTTTGATTAGTAATTTATTAGCGTCATAGTCGCTTTTTCAAAATTTTAGAATGTTGGTCATATTTTCTTTGAATATAGCAATTAAAATCGACCGAAGAATTAATAGTGGGAAGGAGATTTGCAGCACTTAATTGTGCTGATAGATTCGAAGCTAACGTGCGAACACTTAAACGCATTGTTGACGTCAATGCGTTCGACGTGACATTTTGGACAAAAACTGACCGCCTTTTTTAACTGAACAACGTTACTATTGTGTATGACTATGTTGACATTTCTAGGCTATGCTTGAGAAAATGACATGGTTTATCTAGGTAGGACCGATAGGACAATTGAACGAATTTGAATATTTTTCATAGTATCTGTAGCGGGATGAAAGTTGACAAGAAATTTTTATTATTTTAAAATTTTATTGAAATCAACTGACCAACTTGGCGTATTTTTGATTATCTCTTAGATGTTCAGAAGTTCAGTTACATGTTTCTGTGGATTATGGACCGATGGCAATTTAAGGACACAAGAGATGAACACAAGTAGAAAACGATTAGCGAAATCAAGAAAACCATTTGACACAGGATCGACTATATTTTAATATACAGGGTTCGATTGATTCGATGAAAAAAAAAACAATATACGACAACTGACTTAACGAGGAGAAAAACATATTTAACCATACCACAAAATCAAACAAGGAGACAAACACAAACCGTGTGACCATAGCACTACATAGGCAAATCCTGACTGACTGACCAATTGAAAACTTTCCAATCTTCTACCGTATCTTTCTGAGTCAGTTGCAACAGTGTCTTAATGGATATCATTTTCCGCGTACGGCTGGCAAACTGCTTCTGAAAGATTACGTACTCTTTTCTATCTTCGGGTCTAGTGTAGAGGTTTCAACTCTATTCAGAGTGCAGCTACAAACCTAGCAAAAAAAAAAAATAATTTCCAAACTTATTATCTGCTTCCAGGAGCAAAACGGCATCACACCAACCAAGGAGAAGCCATCAACGCCAACGTCATCTCCCTCCTCCCCTCAACCGGGAACGTCCTCCAACGCCGCTATGCCCGGAAGGGCTCCCAGCAGCAGATCCCTCAACGTCGCCGATATGTTGCATGCCAAACTGAAACGATTTTCCTCGCATTCCTCGCATTAGTGGCGGCGGGACAGGAAATTTTGACCACTGTCGGTCCAAGCGTTTCTGGACCCAGGAGCGTTTTATTGTGTTCTACCTGTTAAGTATTCCGTCAGTTTTAGAAAAATGAAACTGAATTCATTTAATTGCATTTGTGTTCCATTTTACCGCTGTTCGGATCGGATTGTGTTACCCTCCTAGGTGGATTAAGGATTTTAGCTTTGTGCGTCGTTTGTATTTCGAACTCAGCAGTGCAGTAGGTAAAACACCGGTTTTGTAATTGTAGGAATCAGTTTTAAGAATAGTTTATTATAATTTGTGATGCAAATTTAGAGTTAGATGCAAATCCAACAAAGACATTTAGATATAGCGAGAGATACAAGTGGAATCTAGTAGGTCTGACTATCCTAGCGTGTACTGTTTTGTGTATCGAATAGGTATTATAGCAAAACCAACACTTCCTTGTGTAAATAAAACGAGTAATATGACCAATCAGGAAAACTCTAGTTTTCTTTTTTGTTGCCCGTTTTCTCCCGCTCATTGGCATCGTCGTTGCCTTTTTCTTCGCTTGTCTCCACCAAAGCTTCACCATCGTCGTTTTCTTCCTCGGCGTCAGAGTCCTTGGCCTTGGCCTTCTTGGTGGAAGGTTTTTGCGCCGCATCCTTTCTCTCTATCTGTTCGTACAGTTTTCCCTGTGACTGCTCCAAGTAGCCCGGAAGCCAGAAGACCGCTTGCACCAATCTGGAAAGCAGAATGTAAAGCACATTTTGATTGATGACAAATTTCAACCTCTAGACTACCATACCTGAAAAGCACCCAACCGGAAAACACCAGACACAGCACCGTGCCAGAGGTTTGCACCATCGCGGAATAATCCGGAACCACCTGTTGATGCTTCATTGTTTGCTTGGCGATCAGCGCTTTATAATTGGATTCGTCCGAAATTTCGCCTCGACTTCAAATACAGCTGCCAATCAATCTGCTAGGTGAGTGATAATAAAGCATTCAGCATACTAGGTACCACGTCATACCAGCTAGTGTCTTCCATATGGGTTGCGTGATGCTTCCTTGGAAAATCATATGTTATGACTTTATAGTTTCCAAGGATACTGTACATACATCGTCGTCCGCATAGATAACGCATTGATTGCATTCATCGAACCTGCGCTTCAATAGACTTTCGGGGGGTTAAAACATGTCCATGCCTTAAAAACGCATATCTACAATACCCACCATCAGTGTCGACTCACAGAGAAGTCGCCGTTATAGTATAGAGATATTTCTTTAGCTGTACTTAAGTGACTTCTTTCGAAATAAACGTGGGATTTTCTCTTGTCTCAGTGTTCATTAATTTGGCTACTCGCTGCAGGACTGGAGCCATCTACTGACACCTAGTTTATTCAATTAACAAATCCTAATAGGTCAAGTAACTACTATCAAAATATACACCCTTTCCGCTTTCCACCATCCCCCAAAATATTCAGCTTACTTCGTCACCTTCTCCACCGTCGTCACCCGTCCAGCTGCATGCGTAGAAAGTCCTCCACGAAAGACGCCTCCCCAAAGTCCAACCCCTGTCGGACGGTTTCCTCCGTCAGCTCCTCGACCAATTGGTCGGAAATGCGGGAAACCGTCTGCCAAGGTCTATCGAAGTGATCGTTCACGTACACGGGATTTTCCGCCATCCGCCGAAGGGTGCGCATCCGATCGCGACATACTTGCTTCTTCAGCTGACCGTACATCTCCTGGCGTCGCTGCTGGCGCTGTTTTAGGGCCACCTCCTCGGCCAGATTGATGTGCGACTGGACCTCGGGAATGCTGCCCGGTTTTGGCGCGTTTGGCGTACGGTCGTCATCCGGCGGTGAAACGATCTCCAGATATTGCAAATTATGCGAGTAGTTTACTTTCTGCTGGCGCGGGCCTGCTCCGGGGTTACGCTGAGTGCTGGTACTGGCGAGAGAAGGAAGAAACAAATAATGTTCGACTCATTAGTTAGTACAAGCCTTCGGTTGATCTATTTGGCACATGTCGAATGGAAGTGTATACACAAATGCGGTCGCAGCCAAGGGCAATGAGAAATGGATTTCCGTTGAGGCGTATTACCTCTAAGGAATTTCTCACTGTAATTAATGGCAGACGACAAATTTGCGATGAAACCGTTTGAAATTCGTTTTTCCATGCTCCTTCCATTTCTCCATACCGCTCTTTAGGGTGATCAATCCATGATGACGGGGCAGTACATCAAAGTTTGATGTGTCGTGTAAATTTTATTAATAAGACGAAATGCTCGAATGCAAAGGGGTGTAAGCGACATTTTGGTTTATTTTGAGTCAAGTATAGCAGAAAATGCTGCAAAATGGTGAGTCGATAATCTGCAAAGAGCATTCAACATATCTGTGGTCCTCATAAGTTTCTACCTCATGCTTCTACGAGCCAGTGAATGACAAAGATCGTCAGCTAGGAGTTCCATGCTTAGCCAAAAACGGCTGTGATGGAAACTTGCTGACAGATAAAACAATGGTGGCTTCCAGGAGGAGACAACACTTTAAGGTATCGTTGAACGGTGAGAAGGGAAGAGCGACAGACAGAATTCAAATCGACGACAATGAACAAGCTGTGGAACCTCTAAAGCAAGACAGCCATTAGAGGGCCGAAAAACAACAAAACTGCTGGGAAGGACGAATTCCCGTGCGAGCATCTCAAGCACGGTAGTGAGCAGATGTGTCAACACTTATACTGTATTATGTTGAAGATATGGGAAGAGGAGGAACTGTCTGCTAGTTGAATAGTCTCATTTACCGTATATAGCTAGGATGTCTATACAAGAAAGGACATCGACTGGAGTGCGCGAATAGGAAGCAATCAGTGAAGTACTAGATTGAAAGTAGTGAGCTGGATTTTTGTATGGCGAGATGATCAATTCTCCGTTTCTGCAATGAAATGGTGTAAACAGTGTGGGTTATATGATTTCTTGTTTAATTTGATGCTGTTTGAGCAAAACTTTGGGTAGCTCTCTCTCTCTCTTCTTGGCGTAACGTCCTCCTGGGACAAAGCCTGCTTCTCAGCTTAGTGTTCTATGAGCACTTCCACAGTTATTAACTGAGAGCTTCCTCTGCCAATGACCATTTTGCATGTGTATATCGTGTGGCAGGCACGAAGATACTCTATGCCCAAGGAAGTCAAGGAAATTTCCTTTACGAAAAGATCCTGGACCGACCGGGAATCGAACCCGTCACCCACAGCATGGTCATGCTGAATACCCGTGCGTTTACCGCCTCGGCTATATGGGCCCTTTGGGTAGCTGTGTTGTTGTATTATTTATTTCATGCAACTTCAACAACACAGTTACCCAAAGTTTTGCTCAAACAGCATCAAATTAGGCAAGAAATCATATAACCCACGATGTTTACACCATTCCATTGCAGAAACGAAGAATTGATCATCTCACCATACAAAAATCCTGCTCACTACTTTCAATCTAGTACTTTACTGATTGCTTCCTATTGCAGAGGAATAACACTTCTCAATTCTGCGTACAAACTTTTGTCCGGAATTATGTTTCTCAGGCTGAGGCCGAATATGGAGTCCTTCGTCGGCGAATGTTAGGCGGGTTTCGTGAAGGCCGATCGTTGACGAATCAGTTTTTCACCCTGCGGCAGATTATCGATAAATTTCGGAAGCTCAACTTGCAAAGCCGTCATCTGTTTATTGATTTCAAGGCGACAACGATTTATTGAAAAAAAGTGTACTGGCACGTTATCATCGAACATCGAAGCTGATTAGGCTGGTTCGTGGGAGATCAATTTATAGCCCATCAAGTATCAAGTAGATTTGTTCCAAGCATTAAGATGCCATTAGACTGTTTGTCGTTATGACAAATATTTGCCATTCAAGCCTGACATTCATCCAAGGTAGTTATGATTCACGTTGGGGGCCGTCCATATACCACGTGGACAACTTGGAGGGGGGAGGGGGTTCGAGAAAAGTCCACGCTTGTCCACGGAGAGGGGGGTGGGGGTTCGTCAAATGTCCACGTGGACAACATTGACATAAGAATTAAGAAACAAAGATTTACAAACGAAACAAATTATGCTGCGTTATTGATGAGATTTTCTTCTATTACAGTTCTTTACATTTCATTTTATTATACATTGTTTTTTTAGTTGGACGTGACTTCTTCAAGCAAAATACATCATTATATTGACCTATCGACTAATTGGTTTTATATTATCACAACTTCTAATTACTTACTTTTTTTATCGAGGAATATTCTGGAGATTTTAAATGGAGACCATGCAAATGTTGGTGCTTCAGTCAGGAAGTTTTCAGTGAAGTTCTGTATGGATTATCATAGCAAATTTTGTAAACTATTTCAAAGATTCAAAATACATGTGAAGATTTGCAGGCTTATCTAAAACACTCTTTTGGAGGGAGTGTAGAATTAGCATCTAAGTTAAAATATACATAAATGAAAACTAAAGAAAAAACTTTTTTAGAGCTTCCTTCAAAATTTAAGATTTTTCTATAGGATATTGAAGTCTAAATCTCAGCAATATAATTTAGTTTCGACTATACTCCATGCATTTTAAAAAAGTTGCTGTAATTTTTGTTTTTGTAAGATTCTGAGAAATTTATTCTTATCTCAACAAAAATCTAAGAAAAAAATACTGCATCTTTACAAAACGAAACATTTCAATAAACACCGTCTTCAACCAGAGATTGCTCAGACTGAGCAATCACTAACATAAGGCGATGGACATCATACGAAATATACAATGATCCAGTGGGGAATTTTCCGTTTGACGAAAATTTTTCACTGACTGAAGCGGGAATCGAACCCCTGCCTTTTTGAGAAAGACTTTAAAATAACGTCACTTATAAAGTTTTCTTCCTGTATTTTTTTTTTGTAAAAAAATAATAAATAATAACTTGTTTGTATTTTATATAAAGCTATAGAATTTTGTTATTCATCAAGTTATTAATTATATTTAAGGCAATGTTTACGAAGAAAAAAGAAAACATTATTTAAAAAACTTTTTAAAATAGCTGTTTCCGTTTATTTTAGAAATATTTAAAAAAAAATTCGGATGTCCACGTGGACATTGGGGGAGGGGGGTAGGGGTCAATGTAAAGTCCACGCTTGTCCACGGGGAGGGGGGAGGGGGTCAAAAACCATGAATTTTCTGTCCACGTGGTATATGGACGGCCCCTTGTGTTGGCCATTTGTTGGGCTTGTTTGGCCAAATATTTGTCATGTCTAATGGGACCTTTATGTCTGTGTTACTGTCGTCCCAATGTTGGTTGGGACGTTAAACAGAACTAGCACGATGGCCCTCCGGCGAGACAGGAGTGTTGGCGTAGGCCCAATAAGCCACCCGTAAAAATCCCCATTGCGAATAACATAGGAGAAAATACGACTCGATACAATCGGCAAAGACCCACGGGACGAAATAAGGACTACGATTGGAAACTTGGAACATGGAATTGCAAGTCAATTGGTTTCGCAGGATGTGACAGGATAATCTACGAAGAACTACATCCCCGCAACTTCGACATCGTGGCGTTGCAGGAACTTTGTTGGACTGGACAGAAAGTGTGGAAAAGCGGGCATCGAGCGGCCACCTTCTACCAAAGCTGTGGCACCACCAATGAACTGGGAACAGGATTTATAGTTTTGGGCAAGATGTGACAACGTGTGATCGGGTGGCAGCCGATCAACGCAAGAATGTGCATGTTAAGAGTAAGAGCCGTTTCTTCAACTACAGCAACATCAACGTCCACTGCCCACACGAAGGAAGATCTGATGACGAGAAAGAAGCGTTCTACGCGCTGTTGGAGCAAACATACGATGCTTGCTCGCCGCGTGACGTGAAAATCGTTGTCGGCGACATGAACGCGCAGGTAGGAAGGGAGGAAATGTACAGACCGGTAATCGGGCGAAACAGCCTGCACGCCGTATCGATCCTACCGCAGTGCGAATATAGATTTGGATCACTTCTTAGTCGCTGTATGCATGCGCTCAAAACTTTCGACAGCTATCACCACGCGTCGAAGTCGAACGCCGCGACTCAACATCGAGCACCTGCGTAACGTAGAAGTGGCTCAAGACTACGCGCAGCAGTTAGCAGTGGCCCTACCAACGGAAGAGCAGCTTGGCGCAGCTACACTTGAAGATGGCTGGAGGGACATCCGATCCGCCATAGCCGAGGTACTACAGCACTACCCAGGTAACCAATAAGCATTTGAATATGCCGTATTTTTGTTTTATATCTGCATTCGACCTGCTTACTGTCGTATCATAGCAGTTGGACTGCTAGACTGCCCTATATTAGCAATTGAAAAGCTACTTAAAATCTGACAGCAGTTATGTAGCATTTCAAATGCATGGTATGTTTTGAATAACAAGCAGCACAACTGCTACTTTATTGCCATAAAACTGCTAAGTGAGACGAGTGATGCTAAACTCACAACACATTTCCACTTTCTAATTTACGTGCCCCGGCTGTAAAAGCCATTATCATTCGATCATTTATAGGTAGCCACAAAAAGAAACAATGGAAAACAACACAAATAAATTCCATGATTAGTTTCCTAGTAGGATTTTCGGGTCAACATGACCCAGACAGGCACGCTGATCGTGCACTACGTTATCGAGGTGCGATAAATCTAACCACTTAAGAAAGTTAATTATCAGCACATGCCGGGCCTATGGCATCTACAGCATATCTAACGAAGCAACTGCCGGTGTAATATTCAAGCCTCAAATAGATCAAAAAACCAACGCACATTATCCAATCATCTTTAGCTTACCCTGTAGCACGGTTCTGCACCATCGTCAACCCAAGGATCGAGGGATCAAATCCCAATTTCGCCGAAATCAGCAAAAAAAAAAACAACAACATTTCAAAACGTGCCCCAAGCCTCAAAAGAAGCACAGGAGAGAGAGGATAAAAATAGAAGAGAGTGAAACCGTAAAATGGGCAGGGGAAAATATTTTTGTTTTTGTTTTTGATAATCTGGGGGATAGGAAATTTAAGCATTAAATCAGCCGTATATTGGGCCAAAACCTGCATTTAATTAGCACTTATGGCGCATATACGGCAAATTAGCATTTAATGACCTGCTGTAAAGGCGCATATAGTGCCGAATTGATGCCATTTTAACTGCTTATTGATTATCTGGGTAGGCTTCGCGACTCCGAATTACAGAAACGACTGGTACGACGGCGAATGTGAACAGTTGAAAAACGAGAAGAATGCAGCATGGGCGAGAATGCTGCAACACCGTACGAGAGCGAATGAGGCACGTTACAAACAGGCGTGGAACAGGCAGAACTCAGTCTTTCGGATGAAGAAGCGCCAGCAGGAAGAACGAGATCGATGGAAGACCTGTACCACGCTAAGGACACACGAAAGTTCTACGAGAAGCTAAACCGCCCGCGCAGAGGCTTTGTGCCACAAGCCGACATGTGCCGAGATAATCACGGGAATATTCTCACGAGCGAGCGTGAGGTGGTCGAGAGGTGGCGGCAGCATTACGATGAGCACCTCAATGGCGACGTTGCAAGTGGCGTGGTAACAGATCTAGGAGGAGTATGTGCACAGGACGAAAGACATCCGGTCCCTGACCTCCAAGAGATTGAGGAGGAAGTTGGCCGGTTGAAAAACAACAAAGCCGCTGGAGCAGATCAACTACCAAGCAAGCTTCTAAAATACGGTGGAGAAGCACTGATGAGAGCACTACACTGGGTCATTACCAAGATTTGGGAGGAGGAAGTATTACCGGAGGAGTGGATGGAAGGGCGACAAGTTGCATTGCGGGAACCGGGAGCGCTGCCTACAAGATACTCTCTCAAATTTTATGCCGCCGTTTATCACCGATTGCAAGAGAGTTCGTGGGGCAATATCAGGCTGGATTCATGGGTGAACGCACTACGACGGACCAGATGTTCGCCATCCGCCAGGTGTTGCAGAGATGCCACGAATACAACGTGCCCACACATCACTTGTTCATCGATTTCAAACCGACGTATGATATAATCGATCGAGACCAGCTATGGCAGATTATGAACGAGTACGGATTCCCGGATAAACTGATACGATTGATCAAGGCGACAATGGATCGAGTGATGTGCGTAGTTCGAGCATCAGGGACACTCTCGAGTCCCTTCGAATTTTACAGAGGTTTACGGCAAGATGATGGTCTCTCGTGCTTGCTGTAGTTGAAGAATTTGCCCTTCATCCTTAACACATAGATTCGGTCGCTGATCGGCTTCCACCGAATAACTCGCTTCATCTGCTTCCCGATCACTATGAAGCCAACTCCGCGTTCTGCCTTATCGCCGGCGCTGTAGGCTGGGAGGCTACCGTAGGCGAATCACGTCATGAGGATGGCGGACAGCAACCCGAATTACATGATTTTCGAGAGCCATCAGACCGGTACAAGAGGACGTGGTGCGCAGCGAGCTAGGTGGGTCGATCCAGTGAAGGACAATTTGCGGACCCTTCGCTGAGTACGGAACCGGAGACGCCATGACCGACAGCCATGAACCGATCCGAATGGAGAAGACTACTACCTATAGCAGAGGACACTCAGGCCTCAGTCTGATCGGTAAGGTAATAGGTATTTATGCAACAAGTTTCCAAATAATGATTTTTTCAGCACGAGTCGTACATTTATCCAACGAGGCTCGCCTACTTTCCCACTCCAAATTAACAGTGCTGTAATGGTTCATTACAGCACTGATTTGCGTTGCGTAATGAACCATTACAGCACTGTTTTCAGTTTTGATCAACTTATTGATGCTTTCTGGACGCAGGTTTGAAAAATTGTGACAACTGCGCAGTATAACCTGCTATGATCAGACTTCCTTAATCATGGCTATGAACTCGTCGTCTCGGGGTCTCCAGTTAGCCTAGTGGTTAAGGTTAAGGATCGCCAATCCGGAGACGGCGGGTTCGATTCCCGTTCCGGTCGGGAAAATTTTCTCGACTCTCTGGGCATAGTGTATCATTGTACTTGCCTCACAATATACAAATTCATGCAATGGCAGGCAAAGGAAGCCCTTCAATTAATAACTGTGGAAGTGCTCAAAGAACACTAAGTTGAAGAGAGGCAGGCCAAGTCCCAGTGAGGACGGTCGAGCCATAAAGAAGAAAAAGAAGAACTCGTCGTAAATATCCAACTCGGCAAGACTCGTTGGATAAATGTACGACTCGTGCTGTAAAAATCTTCTTTCTGCACCTTGTTGCGTAAACTACTATTCCGCTTTTCGCTAATCTGTGAAAAACCAAAAAACACTAAGTTGAAACCAATAAATTGTTCAATTCCAGTGCGTACACTGAAATAAATTTTGTTGTGGAAACTACCGATTCCATAGTAAAATTACTAACCGTACCTATGATTCTCAACCGACAGCAAAATCTGTTTAGGCGCTGTCCATAAACTACGTAGACTCATTTTGGGCCATCTCAGACCCCCCCCCCTCCCCTCCGTAGACTTTGGTTCATACAAAAATTTCGAAATTTGTATGGAGCGTAGACTTTGGCCAGACCCCCCCGTCCCCCCCTAAGAGTCTACGTAGTTTATGGACAGGCCCTTAGGTAACTGAAATATGCTTGAAATTACAATGCATTGTAGTAAATTCAACTAAAAGCATAGTCGTCTCAACAACAAAACATTGTTAATTTTTCCTGGACACACATATTACAACACAGTGTGGTTAATAATACAATGCTCATTTGTTAAATTAAGATTATTTTTAGTAATGTTAACTGCACTGCTAGTTAAGTTGACAGTGTTTTAGTAGAATTAACTGGAAATTATTGTCGGTTGAGAATCGTAGGTACGGTTAGTAGTTTTACTATGGAATCGGTAGTTTCCACAACAAAATTTATTTCAGTGTAGAATTATGTTGGAGAAGACCAATAGAAGACCATTCGAAATTATAATAAAACACACAACACGGAATCCATCCAAGAATCCATCAGTGGCACACGAACCACCTGTGCGGGAGCGATGAAAAACGGTCCTAATCTTTTGAATCATCGCCAATGCCAGCACAAGCATAGATGCACCGTGTTCCATTTGGCCAATTTACACTCAACCCAAGCACCTACATACCTTTCCACATTCCGTACCTTAGAATCTATCGCTAACAAAACGGCTAATTGCAACAAAGATTTGTTTGCAACGCCAACGGAAAGCGAAACGAGAAGGAAAAGTGTAGCAAATGGGCAATTAGGTGGCAGTCCCACCGCGAATGTCGCGCCCAATATTCGGAAATGGATGGATTACTTCTCGCCTTTTAATTGTGGTTGGCGTTTGATGAGTAGGGTGGGTAATTAAAGCAAGTGGTACAATAGAATGCCAGAAACAGATTTTCTGATAATCATATGGAGAATAATGTTACATTATATGTGGGAGAAATTATTGTAGGAGGCAGTGGATAGCTGCAGGATTAGTGTGTAAGACTAGCTTAGCCGCTCAAGACGATACAGGCCAGAAGCCAACAATCGTCACGAAATGTTTGATCGATGTGCACCATAATCTAGATCGAGTGTGTTAATTTAAAAGTGCCGCCTTAATGACGTGCAACCGTGAGATACTTAGTTTGTATTTATCTTTGTCTCTTCCTAGCTAAATGTGTTCAGTTCGTGTTTGTATAACAGTTAGTAGCGTGGGGTAATGTATCCTGAGCTACTATATTTCCAATTAAATACCTTTCAGCTGTCTCGAAGCCGTTTATTTGTATGAAGAGCTCCAGTTTGCCACGAGGCATCATATATCAACGCCGAAACGATCTAGAATTTTAAATCTGCAAGCGAAATTGCACCGCCGAATGCACTCTGGATGCACCAAATGCAGCAATCGAATCCTCCGAAGATGTTCCCACCACGCCACGCCACCCCGAGCATGTGTCAGCAAGTGCCAAAACTGCATTTTACATCTATCTTTCAACACGGCATTCGTGTATTTTTGCCGCGCAAACTGTCCGCGCGGCGTAAAATTTTGCCCACCCACAACCACGTGCCAAAACGGGAATCGTGGGATGTATCCGTCCAACTAGGGAACCCGAGTAGGAAAAAATGCAATAGTAGAACAAGTTTGACTATTATCCACACTGAAAATAAGGGTACTCACTAAACAGATTAAATTGCTGCGTAAGCCACGATTTTCTGCTTATTTGAAATGTTTCATGATTTTGCGAATGAAATAATCAAAGATTGCCTTGGTGAATTCGACGTTTAATCAGTTTAACCCTCGAGTAATCGCGCTGTTGTATTTTGTACAACACGTTGAAAAAATCTCGCTTTATGTATGCAGCATAAGCGGTGGTAGCTAACCGCGCGAGTTACGGAAGGTTAATCAGTTTACGCTGTTTAGTGAATCCCCCTAATAATTCAAATGATGCACAGCATTATGTTAAACTAATTCGTCATAGTGGCGCCTGTTTGATGTGTACTTGAGTTTCAGGAGGAGTTCCAGAGAGATTAAGAACCATTTTAGGTGGTTTTATTAAGATTCTGAACGCGTCTGACATCTTCTGAGAACCCTTGGGAACCCGTAGCACACACTGCAAAATATTTTTGCTGGTAATCAGCAAACTTTGCTGATTTTTGGCGTGCTGATTGCATTCAGCGATACAAATTACTGAGTATCAGCAATTATTTTTCAACTTGCTGAACCATCCAGCAATTTTGACAGTTGATCAGCAAAGTTGTGCTGAAATTCAGCAAAAATGTTGCTGAAATTCAGCAATTTCTTTTGCTGATTTTTGGCGTGCTGGAAGCATTTCAAAAATTTTGGTGTGCATATCACATACCCCCTGAAACCCATTGCAATGGCCCTTATTGCATTGCAATGGCCCTTATACTCCTGGATCAACTGCTTGCAATTATCTGGTACGACCTTGGAACCATCTGAAGTGTAATACTGTTAAAGATATAACATTGGAACCTTATAAATGCTCACTTTATTATATATGTGTAACCAGTGGTGTGTCTGTCTGTCCGAGATTCGTGAGATTTTCGCGGTGTAGTGTTTCGTTCGTTTTAAATGTTGAAAAACATACCAAGAAATGTTTGAATGTCCGCTGAGCATCACCCAACTACCACCCACCGCCCACCGGACAGCTAGCAACCACACCCCACAGTTCCGCTACTCACCACCAGACATCGCAGGCTTAAGGATAAGGCAGCCATGAGGGGTGGCGTATAAGGAGCCATGATGGGGCGAATTTAGTCAAAGCGGGAAAATCTTGGTCGGGGAGTCTGGAAAGGTCAGACGCCATTGCTACAGATCACTACCAAACTGCAAGCCAAATTGAGCAGACGTATGAAAAATTGTTGAGCGAAAATTCCAAACTACTAAAGAAAAGTTCATAGTGAGAGACAGTGGAGAGTACGAAACAGTGGAGAAAGCTGACCAACGTAGAATATCCAGGTAACACACCCCCGACCAGAATCCCAACCGTCCCCAAAACTAATGCACCACCATCTCGCTCCCAAATCGCCCGCAGGACCCCTTGGTTTCTTGGTGTAGTCCTTGGAGTCCGTGTAGAGAGACCCGAAAGTCATTGCGTGGACCTACCGGCTCCCAGTCAAGCGCAGTGCTCGACCCGAAACTGCGAACGTAGGACGGAACCCTGACGGGAGAGTACCGCCCACCACAGTGCCGTTACCAACTGTGAGTGCCGCCATTTTGCCCGGAGCTTCGCGGCATCGTCAAGCCAGCGACCGCGAACGCTCGGCAGTTAGGCCACGAACGGAAGCAAACGACGAAGAGGAAGGAAGCCGTCGTAGTGTCGAGGGACGAAAGGAACGAGCCAGCGTCGAGGAAGGAAAGTGGTGAAAGTGGTTGCGGAAAGCAAGAAGGGGCCCCGCCGACCGTAAAAGGGAAGAAGAAGAAGATAGGAAGTTAAGGTAGGAGATAGGCTGTAAGGAAGTGGGAGGAATAAAGGTACCTGTGTGCGAAAAGTTTTAATAAAGTGGCAGAAGTGTTTGCAATTCGGTACTCAAGTGTTTTCTTGGTCGCGGTGAGTCAAGCGCGTATGCCGACCCTGAGGCAGTTGTAGAAGGGGGTCTCATTGATGCCGGATAGAGGGAGGCCCCATTTGTTACATATGTTTGAAAAAGAATAACAGATAAATTGGAACCTTACAAGTGCAGCATTTTCTTTTGCGTATTGGGTCCCACGTTGGGCGCCAATGCAACAAAACATTGGAACCTTACAAATCTACAACATCCCATTTTATTTTCCATATCGGGCCCCGCGTCTAGGAACCAGATACGATAAATAAAATGGAACATTACAAATGCACAAAACACAAACATGCAACAGATAACATTAATTGCGCCCAGTTATCTTAGCAGATAACGTAGTCCAATCCCAGGATAACGATTTTTCATTATTGTTCTTGGTCCATCAGTCAATCCTGTAATCGTATTTCTTCTGGCTGGTTGCCTTTAGTTCGCAGCGATAGTTGCTTTCATAGCTTGTGTTTGGTATAGGATTTCGTAATCCTGGGGGGCCTTCTGATTTAGGCAACTACGCAAGACCGTCTGTCGTTTGTTGTCCGTGTCAAGGGACGGCTTGCGTATTTTATACTGGATCACTGCCCGAATGACTGGAGCGCTACAAATGCGAATTAAAATCGGGGACAGATTGCAAACCACAATATAATACACAAAATAAACTGACGAAATGTTCACAACAATTAACAAACGTAACACACTCCATGCAACAATCGAAGAATTTTCCATGAATTGCATTCTTCAATTCATGAAAATTCTTAAAACTGTTTTACAAACGTAACAACTGCCTTATAAAACGTAACAACACCTCTGGAACCGCCTGATGCACCCCTGAAATCCGCTGAGACTTCTAGAATACACCTGGACTTTTCTGAAACCGAAAGCGCTTGAAACCCTTTTTAGTATTCTTGACTCCCCTGAAACTTCCTGAGACCCCCTGGAATACGAACACTCCTGGAATGCCCGGAAACCCTCTGGAACCCCTTTTGGGACACTCTGAAGCGCCCTAGAGCAGCACTGAAACCCCTCGAAAACTCCATGTAACGCTACTGAAATGAACAGGAGCACCCCGGGAACGACCGTGAAACCCTTGGAGCACCCCTGAAACACCTGGTACGCTACTGAAACCCCTGAAATCTCTTGAACGCCCTTGAAACCGTCTATGATATCCCTGAAACGCTCTTAAAACGCCCATGATGTTGGAAGTTAGGTAGCGTTGAACGCTCGGGTAGCGTCGAACCTTCAGGTACGTGAATGGCTGCAGTATTGTTGGTAGGTACAATTGTTGGAGAGATGGCAGAGGTATGAAGTTGAATGTTGAATTGTATATACCTGAATGGAATAAAGAGTGTGGCGGTTTGCAGATTGAGGTATCAGTCGGCAGCCGTCTAGTTTGATGGAAGATGTCTAGCGTTTTATTTTCATTGTAATTTAGAAACAGTCATCGACGGAGCTAGCCTCGCTATGGCCTTCATGGCTATGGTGGACTAGCTCCAACACATGAAACCCCCGGAATACCACCGAAAATCTCTTGAAAACCATAGGAATAAAATCCCCAGGAGCGTTCCCAAAACACCTTGAAAACCCCTGAAACGCCCCTGACACCCTCATAACGCCACTGAAACGCACTGAAATATCTCTGAAAGCCCCTGACACACCACTGAAATCCCAAGAACGCCTCTGAAAGCCCTTTCAACATCTTTGAAATCCCTTGAAACTCCATGGAACGCACCAGAAATGCCCTGGAACGCCTTGTAACCCCCTCAAATGCCTCTAAAATTCCCTGAGACGTTCCTGAAATGTTATGAAACTTCCTGAAAACCTTTGGAACACCCCTAAAATAATTTGGAAATTCCTGAAACATCCCTGAAATTCATTGAAACCCCCTGAAACGCCTGAAATCCCCAGCATCACTCCTGCAACGCCCTTGAAACCCATTGAAAACTCCTGAAACGCCCCTGGAACAACCCTGTAACAATTCTGAAACCCTTTGCAATTCTGTGGTAGGTTGTGAGAAAGGGGCGTAGGGTAGAAATCTACTTCGGCATATGTGCTAATTTCCATCATCAGACGTGAAAGAACAATAATAATTACAGATATTCCAAATTGCTTTTCCCAATGTCTCATCAGATGGAAGCAAAAAGATGTAGACCAGGCCTGCCCAACCTTTTTCGGCCGCGGGCCACTGGTGAAACTGCATACCAGTCGACGAGCCAGAAATAAAAATTCGTTAATAATACATTATTTTTTTTATCTTTTCTGAGCATGGCTAGATAATAGAAAAGAACTTTTTTGCAGTTTAATGTTTCTAATGAAATTTGAAAGGTTTTTTGATTTCTTGCAGAATATTGGAGCTTGACAAAGTATTTAGGAAGTTTCAATAACATGTTTTAATGTAGATGACATTCAAGTCACACCCCTACATTCCTCTGGAACGGCCCATGAAATCCATCAACCGCCCTTGAAACGGCCTGAAATACTCAGAAATAGTCAGGTATCAGGTATCAGTAGGTCGGCTCTAGAGGCACGTTCTCCTCCATTTGGGAAATTTGTGCCATCGCCATGAACACGAGCCTATTCATCATTTACCTGACGGAGAAGGGAAGGAAAAAGGATAGGAGATGGGAAAGGACAGGTAAGGGAATAGGATCGTCATACTCGCAAAAGCGTACCACAATGGGTTCACATAGCGTCCTGAAAAGGACACTGTAATAACGCATAAGCGTGCCACAATGGGTTCGAACAGCGCCCTGAGAAGGGCACTGTGATAATGCATAAAGCGTAAAGAGAGCCTATAGCTCTTTACCACAGCGGGTCAAGAACAACAGAACGTCCTGAAGATTCAGGTTTCTGAAGTCAGTTTCACTTAATAAGTGTTTCCCGAGTACTCGGAAACGCAATTGCGCAAAAGCTGGACAGTTACATATTAAATGATACGAAGTTCCATAATCGGATTCACAGCTATCACATGCAAATGAATCAGCTTGCTGAATATTCGCCATGTGATAACTGAGTCGGCAGTGGCCAGTCAATGCTTTGACCAGCATGCTGCAATTCTGCTTTGACAGATTTGTTAGATACTTTGCCACCCCTAGAGATGGCTCAGTACAATACAATTTTGTTTGACGACATGACTCCAAACTATTCCAGTATTGTTTGTGCTGAGTGGCAGCCCAGGTGTCAATCTGAAGCTTCACCCAACACTTGGATACCGGAATAGCTGGCTCAGGGCCAATGAAGTCATGTGATGCTCCAGTGCGAGCTAACTCATCAGCCAATTCATTTCCAGCGATGGAAGAATGGCCAGGTACCCATACAAGGTGAACAGCGTTTGCTGAATTCAGCTCCTCAATTTGAGTTCGACAAGCGATAACTATCTTCGACCTGGAGTTGGCCGAAGCAAGTGCTTTAATAGCAGCCTGGCTATCTGAACAGAAGTATATTACTTTGCCCATTACGTGCTGCTGAAGTGCTGATTGCACTCCGCACATAAGAGCAAAGATTTCGGCCTGAAAAACGGTGCAGTGTCTGCCAAGTGAATAAGACTGATACAGCCTTAGCTCACGAGAATAAACACCAGCACCTGCTCGACCTTCTAGAAGGGAGCCATCAGTGTAACATACGATGCCGTCTGAAATACTTCTCTCCAGATAACCAGATGTCCACTCTTCCCGGGAAGGGAATTTCGTGGAAAATGTCCTATATGGTAAATTACAAGCAATTGTAAGATCACTTGGAGCAAGGACAACTTTGTCCCAATTCACCAAAAGTGGAAACAACGAGGTGTGTGTTGAACTGCGGTTCACAGGAGTTTCCTCTAGTAAACCGAGTACCCATAGACGGTAAGTGCAAGAAAGTGCTTCTTGTTTGAGATGAATGTGTAGTGGGACAACGTCAAAGAGAACTTCGAGCGCTGCCGTGGGAGTTGAAGAGAACGCTCCAGACATCGCCATTAAGCACATCCTTTGGAGATGGCCTAACTTTGATTGGACCGTTCTCACTTCGCCCTTTTGCCACCACACAAGACATCCATAGGCCAATATTGGCCGAACAACAGTTGTGTAGATCCATTTGATATACTTGGGTTTTAGACCCCAAGTTGTACCAAAGGTTCGCCGGCATTGCCCGAAGGCCATACAAGCTTTCTTGATTCTGAACTCAACATGAGGTGTCCAGGAAAGCTTGGAATCAAGAATGACTCCAACGTACTTTACCTGTTCAGTCACATTGATTTCAGAATCAAAGAGACGTAAAGTACGAACACCATTACGGTTTCGCTTTTCCGTGAAAAGGACAATAGATGTTTTACTCGGATTTACCGAAAGGCCATATTGGCGACACCAACCCTCAACTACCTGAAGAGCGTTTTGCATCAGGTCGAAAAGGGTGCTGATGCACATACCGACTAACAATGTTAGGTAGTCGTCGGCAAAACCATAAGTAGGAAAACCGCTATTATTGAGTTGCCTCAATAGCGTATCTGCTACGAGATTCCATAAAAGTGGTGATAAGACTCCCCCTTGGGGGCATCCACAAACACTCAATTTCCTAATCGCCGCTTGACGCAATGTCGAGAAGAGATGTCGGTTTTTGAGCATTTGGTGAATCCAATTGGAAATCATTGGAGATATACCATGACCCCGTGCGGCTTCCAATATGGCATCGAAAGGCACGTTGTCAAAGGCACCCTCGATATCTAAGAAAACACCCAAGCAGGATTGCTTTTGAGCGAATGCCTTCTCGATATCGTAAACAACTTTGTGTAAAAGAGTCACAGTGGACTTTCCAGATTGGTAAGCATGTTGGTTCACATGAAGAGGCACATTGGCCAGATAAACATCACGGATGTGATGATCCACAATGCGTTCTAAGCATTTCAGAAGAAAAGAGGTCAAACTGATAGGTCTGAAGCTCTTTGCTTCTTCATACGACGCGCGACCCACTTTCGGAATAAACTTCACAGTAATATCCCGCCAGGATTTGGGAATATACCCTGTAGCAAAACTGCAAACAAGTAGTTGTTTCAAAACATGTTTGAAATGATCAAATCCCTTCTGAAGCAAAATAGGATAAATCCCATCTGCCCCAGGAGATTTGAAAGGAGCAAATCTATTAAGTGCCCATTCAATCGATTCTAAAGTTATGATACTCCGAGCCGAAGCTAAAGAATCATAACTACAAGAAAAGACATCAGGTTCATCCGAAGATGTAATATCCACACATCTGGGGAAGTGTGTACTGAATAAACATTCTAAAACTTCCTCATCAGAGGAAGTGAAATCACCATTTGGCAAACGAAGTTCGTTCACTTGAAAATCCTTAGATTTTGCAAGGATTTTGTTCAATCGACTGGCTTCACTCAGACTGGAAACATTTGTACAAAGGTTTTTCCAGCCGGATCGTTCAGCAGACCGAAGAGCTTTCTGGTAGGCCTTGCGAGCCGACCTGAAAGCCTCCGATCCAGCCGAACGTCGTCTGTTCCAACTCTTTCTACATTGTTTCCTGAGCTTCGCCAGATCGGAGTTCCACCAAGGGGTTCCTCTTGTGGTCTTCACAGACCGCAGAGGGCAGGCTTCTTCAAAAGCTTCCATGATGAAGGCCGTTGTAGTATCAACGGCATCATCTAAATCACTTGGAGTGTCAATTGATGGTGAGTATCCATGAAATTTGGCTGCAACCAAATCGGTAAAGAGATCCCAGTTGGTTGACCGGGGATTCCTGAAACGCAAAGTTTGCGAAGTAAAATTCACATGTTCAAACAAGATGTAACGATGGTCAGATAAAGATTCTTCATCTGACACATGCCAATTGGTCAGCTCATGACTAATTCTGCTAGAGCAAAGCGTTATGTCTAACACTTCCTCTCTACCAGATACCATGAAGGTTGGGCGGTTGCCTATGTTAAGTAATCCAAGATCTGTACTACTCAAGTATTCCATCAAACTGGAGCCTCTCAAATTGATGTCTGAGCTGCCCCAGATTATATGATGAGCATTAGCATCACTACCAACAATTAGCGGAAGGCCTTTTGAAGTGCAGTATGCAATGACTTGCTTGAAAGCATCCGTAGGGGATGGTTCATCATGCGGTAAATAAACCGAACAATAAACGTATTTCCTGTTGAGGTTTCCAACAGATACATCTATTATGATAGCACATACATCTCTGGTAGTTAGTTCAGAGATGAGTGTAGCAACGATTGCGTTGTTGACAAGCACACATGCTCGAGGCATGACACGTGAGTTTGCCATTTCATTTTTACTGAAAGTAGCAAACACCGGATTCACAAGGTTTCCTAGATAGAAATTTCCCTTACGAAAGTAAGGTTCTTGGACTAACGCCACTTGGGCTGTACCATTTTGCATAAGTCTACAAAGATTGATCGTTGCTGTTCTTTTGTGCTGAAGATTGATCTGAGCTATCCTAACCGTAGCCACTACCCAAACTAGGCAAGATTAAACTCTTAACAATCACAGCACAAAAAAGAACAGCAACAATAAAGCCAGATCGGTATCGAATTGAGTGCGCCAAAGGCGAGGATGCACAGAATACACTGTGTGAAACGCATAATGCGAAACCATATAGGTGAAAATCTAAACTAATTAATAACATCTTCATAATCCCGCCCTTATTCAGCCTCAAGTATGAGATTGAAGAAGGGCAGCTGATTGTCTCGGAGAAACACAAGGTCCACCGCGCTATTGCTCCGGTTAGCACAGTAAGGGCAAATACTGTGGAGGGTGCCCTGGTACTCCACAGGCTCCGTTTGCGGTTAGGTTTTTATTAGACCCCCCTAGCCATTCATTCCTAGGCACGGTAAGCGTAAAGCCGCATAACACCATGAATTAGGGGTCACCTGATTAGTGGATTCCTACCACTGGAACAGGCGGTCCGTAGTGCTATTCTTAGCCAGTTGAACTAACCGCTACCGACACTACACAGCTATCTAGGCTGATCGGGAAAAGAAGTTGATATTGGTGATCAACTTCATACGGACCCGAAAAGCCGTCAAATGGAAGCAAAAAGATGTAGACCAGGCCTGCCCAACCTTTTTCGGCCGCGGGCCACTGGTGAAACTGCATACCAGTCGACGGGCCAGAAATAAAAATTCGTTAATAATACATTTTTTTTTTATCTTTTCTGAGCATGGCTAGATAATAGAAAAGAACTTTTTTGCAGTTTAATGTTTCTAATGAAATATGAAAGGTTTTTTGATTTCTTGCAGAATATTGGAGCTTGACAAAGTATTTAGGAAGTTTCAATAACATGTTTTAATGTAGATGACATTCAAGTCACACCCCTACATTCCTCTGGAACGGCCCATGAAATCCATCAACCGCCCTTGAAACGGACTGAAATACTCAGAAATAGTCAACATTCCCTCTCGGAATACCCCTAAATTCCGCTGAGGCCTCTAGAACATCCCTAGATAACCCATGAAACCGCCTGGATATTAATATTATTGATTACTTTATTATAGAGCCCTAGGCTGGTTCATCTCTTATTTCCACCTGAATACCCTGTAGTGCCCCTGAAATCTGTGTGTGGAGGACAATCTACGGACCCTTCACAGAGTGCGGAACTGAAGACACACAGCCATGGACCGAGCAGAATGGAGACGACTCATATGTTCAGCAGAGGTCACTCAGGTTTTAGTCTGACCGGTAAGGAAAGTAAGCCCCTGAAATCTACTAAAATTCTTTGACATGCTCATGCAGCCCCCTGTGACCCACTGGACATCTCTGGAACACACCTGAAATTCTTCTGATAGCGCTTAAGGCGCTTGACTGTAGAACGTCCTTGGTAATCTTGAAAATCTCTGAGATCCAAGGAGCATACTCCTGGAAAACCCCTGGAACACTCTGAACCCTTCCGATACATCTATGTAACCCTTTGAAAATCTCTGCACCGCTCCTGCAATCAACAAGAAAACCCATTCAACATCCCTGGAACCCCTAGAAAGCACCTGAAATCCCTTTGAACGCCTTTGAAACCCTCTGTAATGACCCTGATTCAGAAATGCACTGAAACAGCCATGAAACTCTTTGAAAACCTCTGGAACGCCCCTCGAAATCATCTCCGGAGTGCCAATGAAGTGCCCCTTTAAGCTCCCCTGAAATCTTTTGGAACGTTCCTGAACATGTCCCTGAAATTCCCTGGAATGCCTGTGAAAATGTCCCTGAAATCGTTTGACGTCCCTGATGCCCCTTGAAAGTCTCTGGAACATCCCTGAAATCTCCTGCAATGCCTCAGAATCCCCCAAACTTCTTAGTTTAAAGTGGCGTTAATAAAAGTGACCTCTGAAGCCCCCTAGAATGCCCATGAAACTCCCTAGAACCCCTGGAATAAGCCTGAAATCCTTTAAACAATCACTGTACTGTCACACTCTTGCAATGACCCTGAAACTCCCTAGTACGCCCCTAGAACTCCCCTGTAACTCCCTGTAACATCTCTGAAATCCCAATCTATCTCTCTATACTTTCTCTTCATATAAATGTGAAGTTTTGTATATGTTACAACCTAGGATGTTACCATATACATTTTTGAGATATGAGAAATTGTGTATTTTTGCCAGTTTTGTTCTCTTCGTCATTGGGAGTTTTTTGAACGCTAACCAAAACCACCATTTAGGTAATGGGTTGGGACTATCTAAATAGATTTGTTACCTAAATGGATTCAGTTCATTACCGAAATGGAAAATGATTTGAAGATTGCAAAGAAGTTGAAGAAAGACGAATGTCCTGGAGATTTAAAGGGGGGCATGCGGGGTTTCAGAGGGATTTCATTGGAGTTTCAGATCAGAGGCGTTGCACCGAGGGGAGGGAGGCTTCAGGGATATTTTTGGGGAGTTTCGAAGGGTCTCAGGGATACATGGAGTCCGATGTAGTTTTAGAGGGATATCGAAGGCATTTCAGAAAGCTTAAGAGAATTTTTCGCGATTTTCAGAGGCGTTACTCAGGCGCACTGAACGAAAACCCCCGTCGCAAATTGAATTATTTTTGGCTCATCCGAGCCCCATGCCTAATTTCAGACAAGATTCGGATGATTTTTATTTGATGCAGCCTCCATCAAAATCAAAGCAATTTGAATGATGAGAAACCTAATACAGGATGATTTTCATCACTTTTTAAGAAGCCAATAACTGAGTGACATTCATTCCTTTCCCGATTTGTTTTAGTTTGTTTGTTTCTTTAAACACCATCTCCGCCATGCTTTTTCAGCTAATGACGGATGCCGAACAAAAACTGAATGATTTTCAGTATGAGGCATAGTGGAAAATGTTTTCAGATGGTTTTTAGTGATAATCATTCACAACAAACCCTAAGCGGAAAACCATTTTTTGCTTGTGCTAGATCTAGTTCTATAACAGTATGATTTTCATTCAGTAGAGAGCAGTCAAATCATTCTGCTGTGTAATCATTCAAAACTCCGATTCTACGGATCTGAATCGCAGTGAATGAAGAATCATCCTTTCCACGGCGGGTGTTTTCGTTCAGTGCGTTACATAGGCGTTTTAGGGGTTTCTGAGAGTCTAAGATGCGTTACATGGGGTCCGAGGGGGTTTTATGTGGATTTCGAAGACATTTCAGACAGCTTCAGACGATTTTTGGCGAGTTTCAGAGGCGTTACTTAGGTGTTACGTAGGCGAGTTTAGGGGTTTATGAAAGTCTCAGGTGCGTTACATGGGGTCCGATGTAGTTTTAGGGGGATATCGAAGGCATTCCAGAAAGCTTAAGAGGATTTTTCGCGAGTTTCAGAGGCGTTACTCAGACGTTACGTAGGCGTTTTCGGTGGTTTCTGAGAGTCTAAGATGCGTTACATGGGGTCCGAAGGGGTTTTATTGCGAATTCGAAGGCATTTCAGAAAGCTTCAGATGATTTTTGGTGAGTTTCAGAAGCGTTACTCGGGAGTTACGTAGGCGTTTTCGGGGGTTTCTGAGGGTCTCAGGCACGTTACATGGGGTCCGAGGGAGTTCTAGGGGGGATTTCGAGGGCGTTCAGACAGTTTCAGAGATTTTTTTGGCGAGTTGCAGAGGCGTTACGCAGGCGTTTTCGGGAGTTTCGGAGGGTCTTAGGGGTGTTACCGGGGATTTCAAGGGGGTTAAGGGGGCCTACAGTATTTGAAATACGTTTTGGATCATAGCTCTTAAGTAAGCTTCAGGGAGATTTCAGCGACGCTTTAAAGCGTTTCTTCAACGTTTCAGGTGGCTTCAGAAGAGATTCAAGACGTTCCAGCTTGTTTACGATTCTAGATCCAATGACCTATACTCATATGAGCTCTTAGATATTCTTAACCCTCTAATACCCAAATTTTTGATTTTGATCTAAATATCATTTTTTGTCATCTAAAATCGATTTAAACATGTTTTGGAAGATGATTCTTTTTAATTCTCGATTTCGTGAATTTCAGTTTTTGATTATAAAAATCCTCAAACTATACCCCGTCTAAAGGCGGGATTGGGTATTAGAGGGTTAAGCAAACATTTAAGTTACTACTTGTCAGTACAAAGATGTATTAGGCTGTGCAAGCAAGACTTTTATTCAATCATTTAAGCACACAAGTTATGCATGTAGATGCGATGACTTATGCTCAAGAAAACTCTTAAGAAACCTTAAACAATTCCAAACCAACCTCATCCCCCCTCATTGCTCTCCCCCTCCCTGAGCTCGCCCAGAACTCCCATTAACTCCACTTGCAACTTAATTCCCTTAATTCCCCCTAAACTAAAACACTTCAACTCTTCAGCTCTGAATACAATCAGATTCCATTTAGGTAACGTTACCTAAATGGAGGGACCTAAATAGATTTTACCTAAATAAATTCGACCTAAACGGAGGTTTGAGTGTATTGAACTCAGAGTTGGCCTCAAATCCAAGAGAACAAACCCATCCTCACCCCCTATTACGCAATAAATTGAGTGCAATTTTTTGAAAAATCGTCATTTTTGTCATCTTGTCAACCCCTTGGCAAGCGAGGGGTCCATCAATTTAACCCAACCAAAGTGGTTTTCATCCTTTTTCATCATATTTTAACGAGTAAGCAAGAAAAATTTGAAATCCCTGCCTTTGTGTAAATGGCGGCTTGGTTTCAACGAGAATTACCCATGTAAAAAAAAAACAGAGAATAAAATCAATATCATTTTGTTATCCACTTCTCCTCGGGAATATCGCAACCTTACCTTCTTTTCCTGTCCTCGAGCAGCCCGCCGCGTCCCATCTGCTCCGCCGCAGATCCGGTCAATCTGCTGCTGGTGATCTTCCCCGATGACACGATACTTCCGACAGGCTTGTTATGGTGGTGATGGTGCTTGTTGTTGTCCACGGAAAACCCATCCTCGAACTCATTGAGGATAAACTTGCCCCCACTAATCTCCGAGTCAACACCTTTCGGTGCGACGACAACGGCTGCGTTGGTCGGTTTTATTGCTGGAGTAGCTGCACCGGAATCGCTACTTTGACTGTCGCCCACGCAATCACGATGATGGCGGGTTGCTGGCGATGCTGACGACGGCGAGGTGCGCCTCTGTCGATTTCCTACGCCACCGTCATCTAGGGTGTTGTCGTCCGCGTTTTTCTTCCGATCGGGCGAGGTTGGCCTCTTGGTGGAAAAGCGTTTTTCCACACGGTTGGTCTGGTCAGTTGCACCCGTAACTTCGGTCGCTACGGATGGTTCCTTCCCGGTCGTGCCGGCTCGATCGTTCTGTTGGTTTTGGTTGCTGGTCTTGGCGGTAGAACGCTATTGTGGAAAGTTTGAAACAAGTGATTTATTGTTAGTTTTTGGAGCAGAACATATATCAAAATGGTACGTGGAAATGTGAATGAGATGGTGCTAGTTTCAATAAATTGGTAGTCCAGTTTCATAGTGAAGAGCCTATTATTCAAAGTAGCATTTTATATCAGAAAAATATAGTGTATGATTCGATTCGGAACACAGATTAAAAGTGTAATCAATGCACCTAATTGAATTTGACATCAAACGCAAGAAAATCTTTTGAAGTGTTGTTTTTGCTTGATTCTTAGAAGCTCTATGCAAGTGAATTTGAAGACGTTTTGCAAGAATTTCCGTTCGCCTTTTTTTCAAGAATATTGCTTAAAGAATTTCCAGCAAAACGAATAGCAACCCACAGGGTGGTCTTTGAGTATTACAGAACGCTTTAGATAAAATTCCAAGATAAACATTCCAAAGACTACTGGATTCGATGAAAAAAAGTGGAACTTTAAAGTGAGCATGATTTTTTTTCAAGAATATTGCTAAAAGAATTATTTGAGAAATTTTTGAATAATTCCTTAAAATACCAATGTACAAAGTTCAAAGATAGGCATCTTCCAGGAAGAAAACCTGGAGGAAATACTGAAAACATGCCTTAGCAACCTTTTTGTGAATATTTTTGAGGGAAATTGTTGAATTTTTCAAGATTTACTTGGTAACAGTCCCACAAGATATTCTTAAGATAGAAATTTCCCTTACGAAAGTAAGGTTCTTGGACTAAGGCCATTTGGGCTGTATTATTTTGCATAAGTCTGCAAAAATTGATCGATGCTGTTCTTTTATGCTGAAGATTGATCTGAGCTATCCTAACCTTCGCCACTATCTAAACTAGACAGGATTATCTTCTTTGCAATCACAGCACAACAAAAACCAGTTGCACACTCAGCGAAGTAAACTACCGAAATTCATCAAAATACCTTATGAAATTTAGCCATAACTGTAAAGTATGGATGCCATAAGAATACCTTATGAAAATTAAACATGCTTATTATGACCTAATTACATAAGATAAACTTATGAAAAGAGCAGAAAAATCGTAAAATGATGCAGACTGGAATCGATCCATGAACGTCGAGATCACTGAGCTCGTGCCCAACCCACGCGGCTATCGACGCTTGAGAATATCGTGGTGCCAAATGTGTGTAAAAGCCAAACTATGAGTCGATTTTGCGTCATAAACCGACCTTATGAAACTTAATCTAGCCGTTATGAATTGTTTAAAGGCCATTTCATATCTTTGACCTTATGATAATCTTAGGTTTATTTGCCTGAGTGCAATAAAACCAGAACGATATCGTTTAGAAAACGTCAAAGGCGAGGATACACAGAATACACTGTGCAATGTGAAACCATGCAGGCCTCAAGTTTGAGAATAAAGGAGGGCAGCAGATTGTCCCGGGGAAACACAAGGTCAACTGCACCATTGCTCCGGTTAGCGCAGTAAGGGCAAAATACTGTTGAGGGCGCCCTGGTACTCCACAGGATCCGATAGCGGTTAGGTTTTTTTAGGTTAGGTCATCCTTGCGTGAATCCTCTGGGAATCGGCTCCAGGATTTCTCTTGGTATTCTTCCTAAGTATTTTTCTCCGGATTCCTTTTTCTCTGAATTCTTTCAAAAGGTTCCTCCAAACATTCCCAAAGGAATTCGTCCCGAGATTCTTTACTAGGATTTCTCCAGGAATCCTTCGCTACTGGGCTTCCGCCACGGATTCCAACCTGCTTCATTAATGCTTCATTGATTTCACCCGGGATTAATTCTCATGTATCTCTTGGGATTCCATCAAGGATTCCTCGTGGCACTCATTCAGATTCCTCAATTGTTTCTTCTGGTATTTTTTTTTTGGCATTTTCCCGGAATTCAGCGTTTTTCCCCAGGATTCCTTCTGGGGTTCTCTCAGCTATTCTTCCAGGATTCTGCCAAGGATTTATACAAGATTTTTTTTCCTGGAATTTAATTAGGAATTCTTCCCAGGATTTTTTTTATTGATTCCTTCCAGGTTTTCTTTAAAGATTTCTTCCAGGATTCCTTCTGTATTTTGACGGATAATTTCGGAGATTCCAACAGGGATTCTCCCATTGATCCTCCCGGGATTCCTTTAGGGATTTATTAAAAAAAATCCTTCCTGAATTCCTACATTATTATCTCCCGGGAGTTCTACGTTGATTTTCCTAAGTTTCCTTCTTGTAAAAGGCGTGATAGCCAAGAAGTACCTCGGGATTTCTTTGGATCTTTCTACTAGAATTAAAAAGATATATTGGCGTGTAATTCCTACAGGGATAATTCCAGAATTCTACCAAGGACCTCCCTAGGATTTTGTTTCTGGAATTCCTTTAGGATTCGGAATACTCCGGGGTTCCTTAATTAATTCCTCTCAGGAAACCTTTATTGATTCCTCTGGAGATTACTACATGCTTTTTTTTCCGGGATTCCGTCATGAATATTTTCTGACTTTCTATCTGCGATTCTTTTAGGTATTCTCTCACAGATTATTCTCGAGTCGAGATTGTACCAAAGATTCGTCCAGGCTTTTTCCAAAGTTTTTCCCGGGATTCCTTTAGGATTTTCTACCGGGATTATGTCGGGATTCCACCAGAGTATTCAAAGGATTTTTTGAGGATCTTTCTGGAAGTATTCAAGTATTTTTCTGGAGCTCCTTCAGGGTTTTTTTTTCGTTTTTCTTTCATGAACTCTTTCGGGGATTCCACCAAGAATTCCTCCCAGTGTTCCTTTATTGTTTCTTCCCGCTCTCCTGGGATCCTTTCATTGATTTTTCCCTGGATTTTTCACGGCAATCTTATCAGTATTTCTTCCGAGATTCATTTTAAGATTCTTTCGAGGATTTCTCCAAGGTTTTTTTTTTTCAGAGATTCCTTCGAGGATTTCTCCTAGATTCTTTCAAAGATTCCTTCATTGATTCCATGATTTTCGTTAGGAATTTCTCCTGATATTTTTTAAGGGAATTTTCACAATTTCTCCAGGAATCTTTTCAGGAGCCCTTCAGGGATTCCCCTTTGGATCCTTCCTAGATTCGTTCAGGGATTTGTGCTGGAATTCCTCGAATCCCAGGAGCAATCTAGGAAGGAATGCAGAAATATATTCTTAAAAGGATGCTGAAGATTCCTGGAGAAATCGAAAAGATTATCTGAAACAATATCGGGAGAAATGCCTAGCCTAAAGGAAATTTGGGAAGAGTCAATGTGAAGGAATCACTGAAAGGAGAAATCCTCGAGAAAGGACACCAGCCCTCCCTCCCCCAAACCGCCATAATTTGTCTTTTAATTCAAGCCAACTCAGATAATCAATGATTTAGAGTTCCAGAAAAAAACTCTCAAGAAATAAAATATTCTAATATTTGAGGATTTTATCCATAAATACTGTTTTCCTCGAAAACCACAAGAAATTTTGACTTGTCACAGAATTTTCTCCAGGGATTCCTTCAGGGATTCCTCAAGGGATTTCTTCAGGAATTTATCCCTCGTGTATTCCTCCATGGACGTCTTGTAGGGTTCCAATAGTGATTGTTTATGGGCTTGTTTCAACAAATGCTTAAGAAATTCCTACCACGATTCCTTCAGAAAGGTTAACAGATACTCCATTGTAGCATCGACGAACTCCTTCAGAAATTTATCCAAAGCTTCCTCCAGTGATTCCATCATGGATTCCTCCAGAGATTGTCGTGGCTCTTAAAAAATCTTTAAATGCAGTGACTCCAGTGATTGATGCAGTGCGTTTCTCGAGGATTCCTTCAGGAATTACTCCAGGGGTTCCCTAAGACTTTCTGGACATATCAACGATATCTTCAGGGATTTATCGATGTATTCCTTCAAGAATGCTGCTTGAGATTGTACCAATAATTCCATCTGGAATTATATGTTTGATGTATTTCTGCATGAATTTCTTTTAGGAATTCTATCGCAAACATTTACCATTATTTCGAGAATTAATCTAGGAATCCTTCATAAAACTTGTACAAAAAATCCATTAGGAGTCCATACAAGAATACCTACAATAGTTCATCCAAATATTATTGCAGACATAGATTCCATCAGCTTTGTTTCCCAGAGATTCCTATAATTTTTTTTCCAAAAATTTGTTAAGAAAGCTCTTTTGGAACTTTCTAAGGAACTCCTCATGCAATTGCTTCCGGGATTCCTCACGGAGTTTCTTCAGGATATCCTCCAGATATTCCTCCAGGTATTCCTCCAAAAAATAATCCTCTAATGATTTACTCGGGAGTTCCTTCTGCGATTCTTCCGGGAACAACTACAAAAACTAATCCAAGATTTCGGCCAGGAACTATTTGGGGATCCCTTTAGGAATTCGTCTTCGGATTACTTCTGGGTTTCCTCCTAGGGTTTCTTCAAGAATTTCTCTAGAAATTCCTTCAGGAACTACTACAGGGATTCTTCCACGAACATTTCTTAGGATTTCATCACGATGTTTCCAAGAAATTTCTACAGAAGTTCCTGCGGAAGAACCTTTAGAAATACCTTCCTAAATTCTTCCAGGGATTTCTTCAGGAATATGCCAGAATTTTTTTCAGGGATTCCTCCAGAAATTCCATAAGGGACTCCTCCAGGAATTTATCCAGAAATTTATCCTCCAGGAGTTCCAGAGTTTCCTCTGGGATTTCTCCTGGAATACCTCCAAAGATTCCTCTAGAGGTTCCTCTACCTCTTCAGGAATTCCTCCAGTCATTCCTCCAAGGCTTGCTCCATGCATTCCTTCAGTAATACCTCCAGGCATTCCTCCAAGAATTACTGTAGGGATGGCTGTAGGAATTCCAGCTGATATACCCCTAGGGATTTTTCCAGGAGTTCCTCCAGGGATTTCTCCAGGGATTCTTCCAGATTAGCATCCTAAAATTGCTTCAGGGATTCCTCCAGAAATTCTTCCAGAGATTTATCCAGAAATACCTCTAGTAATTCCTTAGAAAATCCCGGGTCTCTTAAAAAATGCAGAGGTTTCTTCTGAAATTTTGGACATCTTCTCTATTTTTTCCAGGGATTCATCAAAGAAATTCTCCAGGGTTACTGGAAGATTTTTCTAAATTACTTCAAGGATTTCTATAGGAATTCCTCCAGCGATTTGTATTGTAATGCTTAAGATACATTTTTTATAAAGATACATACAGGAGCCAGGAAACCCCTCAAGAAGTCATCCAGGAATTCCTTCACTATTATCTTCAAGAAATCCTTTAGTAGTTCATCTACGGATTTGTTCAGGATTCTATCCATAAATTTCTCCAAGAATACTCCCTACAGTACCTGCAAAGGGTTTTTTTTTCTTAAATTCGTCTTGCGATTCTTCCAGGAATATATCCTTGGATTCTTTTTTTCTCCAAGAAGCCTTTCAAGAAGTTATCCATTACTTTTTTTTAGAACTCCCACTGAGATTTCTCTTGGAGTTTTTCCAGGGATGTTTAAGGGTGTTTCTTAAGAAAGTCCTTCAGGGATTCATCCAAAAGTTTGTCAAAAAACTCCTTCAGAAATTCCTCCGGGAATGCCTCAAGGGTTTCCTCCAGTGATTGTTTTATGACTTATCCTAGGATTCCTACTGGAACTTCACACGGGATTTTCTTTCTAATTTTGTGTAAGGATTGCTCCAGAATTTTGCTTGGTATTTTTCCTAGAAATAGCTTAAATTTTTTCCAGGGATTCCTTTAAGAAACCCTCCAGCAGAATCTTCAGGAGTTTATTCAGGGATTCCATCAGGAATTCTGCCAATAAGTCCTCCAGGGATTCTTCCAAGCAACACACATGTCACAGAAGACTCACGGCAGTATAGATTTTGATTGCGCAGATTCTTCTTCTTCTTCTTTATGGCTCGACGTCCCCACTAGGACATTGCCTGCCTCGCTTCAACTTAGTGTTCTTTGAGCAATTCCACAGTTATTAATTGAAGGGCTTTCTTTGCCTGCCATTGCATGAATTTGTATATCGTGAGGCAAGTACAATGATACAGTTTGAGCATTTCGACGGCGGCGGACCCAGTGTGCATCAGTGTTTGGTAGGATTTCGTCCGGGTGCCAGTACGCGCGCGTTTGCTTCGGTTTTTCGATTTTTTCTCTTTCTATTCTGTATTCCGAAGTGAGCATTTCGACGGCGGTGAGCGTGCGGTGGACGCGTCGTGGATCGAGTCGGTTCCGAATTTTTCGCCCCCCGGCCGGCGCTAGTTCCCAATACACTTTTAGTCTATATATATAAAAATGAGTTTGAAGTTCCTTTGAGGCAACAAAACTCAAGAACGGATGAACCGATCAGGAGGACTTATGCAGGGTTTGATTCGTATTCATGGTGGCTGTGTTTATAAATAAAGAAAGTTACGAAAATTAACTAAAAAAAGTCAGAAATTTGATAAAGTACTGATTTGTTATGAGCTGAGAAGAAAATCAACACTATCGAAATGAAACCAATCTAGAGTGCGGTGCAGCGATGACCTCAACAGTTGTCAAACCACAACACCTTGGCAAGACAAAGTTTGCCGGGACAGCTAGTTGACAATAAATATTTTCTTTTTTTTTTGCATTTACACAAAAGAGTGAAAAGTGTTAGTTCGGGCTCGCTGGTCGAAAAAATCCGGGCGCCGACAAGTGAGTCGCGTTCAGTGTATTTCTGTGTGGAATAGACTAAAGGTTTCTGCTCCCTAGTGGAGTGGAGACGCGCGATAGAATTTTCTTTTTGGCTAGTTTTTGCGTCGAAAAGTGGTCGGTTGTTAACGGCGGTTTGATCCATTGTCAAATCATATCACCAACCATAGGTGACTCCCGGACTGACAATGTACCTTACCCTACTAACAAAAAATTCCTTCCTGAGACAAACGTGGAGATGCAGCGATTCGCGGTCTTTTTAACAACGTTTGTCTTACTAACATTCCCTCCCATCCTCGATGACCGTAAGGACGTGGCCGGCGCCGTTATTGACCCTATTAAAGTTGAGAGCTCTCGAACTGTGTACATTGGGAATAGTAAGCTAGTCCTAAGCCCTATTCATTGGTTCCTTGTGCAATTTCGATTGCTCTGGTCAATCACGGAGTAGCAACTACGAATTGTGCGGTCATCTATGCTCATGCTCATGAGGCAAGTACAATGATACACTATGCCAAGCCAGGGAGTCGAGAAAATTTTCCCAACCGGAACGGGAATCGAACCCACCGTCTCCATAGCCTTTACCACTAAGCTAACTGAAGACCCAGATTGCGCAGATGTCACTGTCATTTACTGTACTTACATGCTAAGAGCGCTGTCAGACAATACTCCAGGGAATCCTTTAGGAATTCATCTAGGTAAAACTCTTTCGGAATTCTCCCAGGGTGTCCTCCTAGGATTTTTTTAGTAATTTGGCCAGAAATTCTTCTAGAAAATCTCCAATAGTTCTTAAGTAAACTCCTCCGGAAGTTCAATCGGAAATTGCTAAAGTAGTTCCTTCGGGAATCCCTCCTGGAATTTCTTCGAAAATTCATCCAGGAATTTCTACAAGAATTCTTCCAAAATTTACTCCGAGAAATTCTTCAGGAATCCCTCAAGGAGTGCCTTCGACAGCTTCTCCAAAAATTTATACAGGAGTTCCTCCAAGATATGATCTATGATTTCCTCAGGAAATTTCTTTATGAATTCCTAAGTGAAATCCTCCGGGAGTTCCTCCTGGAGCTCCTCCAGAGTTCCTCTGCGAATTTCTCCAAGAGCTTCTCTGGGAGTTCGTTCGAGATGTCCTCCACAAGTTGATCAGTAAATTCCTGTAGCAGTTTCCTCAAGAATATCTCTAGAAACTTTACTGAGAGTTCCTTCGAGAATTCATCTGGAAATTCCTCTGGGAGATACCCCAAGAGTTCCTCCGGGTATCCTTAAGGAGTTCCTGCTGGAAATCTTCTAGGAGTTCCTCCGGCAATTATTCAGGGGGTTCTTCCGGTAATTCTTCTAGGATCTCCTTCCAAAAATTCTCTAGGAGTACCTCCGAGATTTTCTCTTGGAGTTCGGCCAGGAATTACTCTAAGTTCCCCCGAGAAATCATCTAGGACTTGCTCCGGATAAGAAGTTCCTCCCGGATATATGTTTCTACGGGAGTTTCTCTAAAGAGTTCCTCCGGGAATTCTTCTAGGAGTTTTCACCGCGAGCTCGTCTATGAATCCCTTCGAGAATTCCTCTAGAACTTGCTTCGTAAATTCCTCCATAAGTTCCATTGAGAATGTTTTTAGAAGTTTTCACCTTGAGTTTTTTTGGGTTAGTGGGTCTTCAGTTAGCCTAGTGGTTAAGGCTATTGATCGCCAATCTGGAGACGGCGTGTTCGATTCCCGTTCCAGTCGGGAAAATTTTCTCGACACCCTATCATTGTGATTGCCTCACAATATACAAATTCATGTAATGGTAGGCAAGGAAAGCCCTTCAAACTTTCTCTACAAGGTCCAAAGAACATTCTTCTTGGAACGCCACCAGGAGTTATTTCGGGTGATTCTTCTAGAAGTTCCTGCAAGAATTCTCCCAAGAGTCACTTCGAGATTTTTTCTGGAATTTTCTCCAGAATTTCCTCCGGGGATTATTCCATTAGATCCTCCGGAAATTTATTCAGAAGTACCTACGTGAAATCCTTCGGGACATACATACAAACATATATTTATTTGTTCAACATCATTAAGACAAGACATATTCAACAATAGTACGCCACAATACTCGGTTTGTGGCTGCCGCTCTCCATCCTCGGTCGCGCCCAATGCTCGCCAAGTCACGCTCCACCTGGTCCGCCCATCGTGCTCTCTGCGCTCCACGCCTTCTTGTGCCAACCGGATCAGTTGCAAACACCAGCTTTGCAGGATTGTTGTCCGGCATTCTTGCAACATGCCCTGCCCACCGTATCCTTCCGGCTTTGGCCACCTTCTGGATGCTGGAATTGCCGTAAAGTGCAGCGAGCTCGTGGTTCATTCTTCTCCGCCACACACCGTTCTCCTGCACACAGCTGAAGATCGTCCTTAGCACGCGTCATTCGAAAACTCCGAGTGCTTGAAGGTCCTCCTCGAGCATGGTCCATGTCTCGTGCCCGTAGAGGATCACCGGTCTTATTAGCGTTTTGTACATGGTGCATTTGGTGCGTGGGTGAATCTTTTTCAACCGCAGTTTCTTCTGGAGCCCGTAGTAGGCCCGACTTCCGCTGATGATGCGCCTCCGAATTTCACGGCTCACGTTGTTGTCAGCCGTCAGTAAGGATCCGAGGTAGACGAATTCCTCCACCACCTTGAAAGTATCCCCGTCTATCGTAACACTACTACCCAGACGGGTCCGGTCGTGTTCGGTTCCGCCTACCAGCATGTACTTTGTTTTTGAGGCATTCACCACCAGTCCGACCTTTGCTGCTTCGCGTTTCAGGCGGCTCTGCCACCGTTCCAAATGTTCTGGCAATAATGTTCATGTCGTCTGCAAAGCACACAAATTGACCGGATTTTGTGAAAATCGTTCCCCGGCTGTTGAGCCCGGCTCGGCGCATCACACCTTCCAGAGCGATGCTGAAGAGTAAGCATGAGAGTCCATCACCTTGTCGCAGTCCCCGGCGAGATTCGAATGAACTGGATAGTTCACCCGAAACCCTTACGCAGTTTTGCAAACCGTCCATCGTTGCTTTAATCAGCCTAGTCAGATTCCCAGGAAAGCCGTTTTCGTCCATGATTCTCCATAGCTCTGCGCGGTAGATACTGTCGTATGCCGCTTTGAAGTCGATGAACAGGTGATGTGTTGGGACCTGGTATTCACGGAATTTCTGGAGGCTTTGCCGTACGGTGAAGATATGGTCCGTTGTCGACCGGCCGTCGATGAAGCCGGCTTGATAACTTCCCACGAACTCATTCGTTTTAGGTGACAGACGACGGAAGATGATCTGGGATAGCACTTTGTAGGCAGCATTCAAAATAGTGATCGCCCTGAAGTTCTCGCATTCCAAATGGTCGCCTTTCTTTTGAATGGGGCAGATTACCCCTTCCTTCCACTCCTCCGGTTTCCCAGATTCTGACTATCAGCCGATGAAGACAGGTGGCCAACTTTTCTGGGCCCATCTTGATGAGTTCAGCTGCGATACCATCCTTACCAGCTGCTTTGTTGGTTTTGAGCTGGTGAATGGCATCCTTAACTTCCCTCAGCGTGGGAATTGGTTCATTTCCGTTCTCCGTTGCACTGGCGTCGTCGTTTCTTCCGTTGCCGTGGGCTCCCGTGCCTACGTTCTCCACGCCGTTCAGGTGCTGATCGAAGTGCTGCTTCCACCTTTCGATCACCTCACGTCCGTCCTTCGGGACCTCCTCCAAAAATTTCTCCGCGAATTCCCCGGAGTTCCTCCGAGAAGGCTACCAGGAGATCCTTCGGGATTTTTTCCAGGAGTTCCAACGGGAATTCCTCAAAAAGTTTCCAGAAAATTCCTCTAGGAGTTCCTTTGGGAATCCCTCCAGGGATTTCTTCGGGAGTGCTTTCGGGAATTTCTCCAGGAGTACCTTCGAGGATGGTTCCAGGAGTTCAACAATAATTTGCAATAGATGATGTCAAGAAAGTATCAGCTTGCTTTCAATGGCAAATCATCGTCCGAAATGATACATGAACACAAATAAACATTGATGTAGGAAAGTATTAATAACACAAAACATCATAAATCTAGATATCCCGATAAACCATGGCCATCCAGCGAAAGCCACTCAAATCTTAAAGCAAGATGATCACCATAGTGGCAGATTGTTTTGATTAATATTGGCGCACATCATTTTTCACACGGCTCTCGAGAAAAGTGTACTAGCGTGAGCGTCGTACTGCTGCTGGTTTCACAGCACGCACGATGGGGGAAATTATTGCTCACACTTCGTGAACTATCGTCGTCCAATAGATGCTCAACCAGAGCAGCGCACCACCAGCCAAATAATATGGTTGGATTTATTACCCACGATAGACACATGATTCTCTAAGTGTGTGGCGCCCCACTTGGTTTTCGCAGCTCAGCGATACCGTGGTCTGGAGGGATATTGATCGTTTTTTCGTTTATTCAGTGCTGAAAATTACAGTGGTGCATACATTAACTATGCGAATATGGACAGTTTAATAGATTTCGATTTCGCTGTTCTGTATGATCAACTCACCCCTCATAACGGTAGAATTAAGCAACCCGTGGCTAAAGGATGTTTTTCATTGCATTCTTTGCAATTTGTTTTCGAAATGGATGGGATTTTAACGATTGTAGGAGGTTATAGCGTTTAACGTCCCGGTTGAAGTTTTTCTTTTTTAAATCTTTTTTTTTATCGAATCTTCTTTTCTTCTCACCCCCTTCCAGTCGACCACCTGCTTTGGCTGCAAGGAGGAGATCAAGGACAAGATGCTAGAGGCCCTGGACAAGTCCTGGCATCCGGAGCACTTCGCGTGCAAGGAGTGCAAGAAACGCATCGTCGAGAACAAATTCCACGAAAGCGACGGGCTTCCGGTGTGCTCCAAGTGCTTCGAGTCCAAGTTCCAAGCCATCTGCGCTGCCTGCCGGAAGATGGTCACCGAGGTAAGTTAGGGGGGATGGATAAGGTATCCAACGGAAAAACAACACAGGTGTTTGGGAATACGACAACAGCATACAAAACAAGATGTTTTTGAGTGGGTTGTTGGGTGGCGAAGAAAACAAACATAGCGTTTGACGCGATTCATAAAATACAGTGGGTTAATAGGGTGGCAGGGTAATTCAAAACCTTCATTCTGTTCCGTGTTGATCGATTAATTCTTAAGCTATCGTCATGTACAACTTTTTAATGACTCACTATATCAGGCACTAAGCCTACCTCTATCTCTACCTGCAACCATGTACTTCATCTTTATCTTCGCTATCTCACTCTTCTGTAACAAAAGAAGATTCTTTCTCGCCCATATTTCATAGATGCGACCCACCCTAACTGGACAGTGAAAAGTCAGCGGTGCGAAACGGGTCGCGTGAACCATCAGGTTGCGACTGCGGCCAATAAAAAGCGTGATTTCAACTTGAGAACCGTGTGCATCTTTTTCACGCTGCCATGCCTGGTCTGCCGCCGCCCTCGCCACCCACCACGCGCACGGTCGGTAAGCAAGTGTCCCAGCCCCAAGCGCATGAGGTGAGAGAAAATGTTCGGTCATTTCGCGTCGCGTAGTGATTCCAGAAATAGAACCTCACCGCGATATCTACGCCGCACCGCCGCGTAATATGCGGTATGGTAGCTATTTTGGACACCACGGTGCGCGCGGTGGTCTTCCTCCTGGGAACAGATGCTGAATGCCATTCAAATGCTCCGGTAATGTTTATTACGAGGCGGCGGCGGCAAACGGAGCTATTTTGTTCCAAACTAACGACGATCGATGATGTTTTGTTTTCGAAGAAACGGAATGGGCAACTTTTGGATAGCTACACTTGCTTTGAAGAATAGTTTGTTTGGTATTACTTGGGCAGGATGATATTAGCCGTGGGTGTTGATGAGTCAAACGTAATTCGATCGAGTTATGGAGAAAGGTGATAGATTTCGATCTTTGCGCCTCGGAATTATTGATTGACAAGAGGTTCATAACCTCATCACTTGAGCAACCATCGCGTCATGGATTGATGCCAACAGGTGTTTTCTTTCTCTCGATAGAAGACCGCTTCGATTCGCTAACAAACACGTTATGTACCGTCAAAATGTATCCAACTAATTTAGATGACGAGCGGCTTCCGCTGAATATCACTGTCAATCGTCCACGCTGCCCAAGTGAGGTCTGTGAAGTGGTCGTTAGTAACGCCCATAGACTTCACATGGATTCAAATGCTATTCATCACTGTGCTCCTGACCAAGAGACACACATCTTGATGCGTACTTCTTGGGCCTCTGGCGTTCGTTCAAATTTTCGATTAGTCAATTGGTCGCTTTCGACACCTTGTGACAGGGACTGCGAATTAATCTTTGATGTTTAATTCGCTGTTCATTTCTACTATTGCTGGACGATACAGTAATGCAGGTAATCCATGATTCGATAAAAATAAATGCGTTCCTATAGGGCACTGTCTACCGCGGTTGTCTAAGTTTTTAACGTTAGGGGTGGTGGGGGTAAAGTGGACAGGTGGGGTAAAATGGACAGGGCACAGTTTCATGACTTTTATTGTTTTTCAAAATGTTTTAACGATTGAAGCTTATGCCTAAGCATGTTTCATTATACTTTTCTTGATCTTGAACATTAAAATCAAATAAACCTCTTCAAGATGACAAAAACTTTAAAAATGACGTGAAAAATCGTAAATGATGTAAAATCTGCTTATAATTGCTAAGGTTTTCTCGTAAGTTATTTTCAAATTATTACAAGTTTTACACCCTTAACCAATGAAGTCCACGTAGAAGAGTGTATTTGACCTAAAAAAATTTTTAGTTTTCTAAAAAAAAAGTTTTTGAAATAATTTTAACAAAATCAGACCGTGGCCACGCGTGGGGTAAAATGGACAATCGGTTCAAATTTCACCAAAATTTCATATATTTTTTTTAAACTTCAGAATCATCAGCCGTCATACCTATCGTGAGATAGTTGAAGTAAAAAGATATAAAAAAATATTTTATATCAACAAAATATAATTTTCATCCAAAACAGTGCTTGTTTTTTACACTATTTTTACAATAATTTTTTGAGTGTGTTTCAAAGTTTGTATTAAAAGTTTGAAAACAACAAAATAAAGGTATCGTATGAAATTTGATAGTTTGTATTTAAAAACATGGAAATAATATGCTGTTATATAACTTTTACCGACTTGTTCATTTTACCCCATCGATTGTCCATTTTACCCCCACCAATTTTTTTCACGCTATTTTGATGCACCATTTGGTGAAGAAAATAATCAAAGAAAACAATATTTTTTAAATGCAACCCCTTACAAGATTTCTAGAGTATATCATTACAATAGAGCTAATAAACTATAGAGGAAGAATGTCGCTGGCGTCGCCGCCGCAACATCTCTTGCTGGCGGAGATAGGCAGGGATATAAGTGTCAAAGCGAAAAAGTATGCAGTTTGACAGATAGATACCCGATATGTTCCCGAGCGAGAACAAAGGGAACACCAGCGACATTCGTCCTCTATAGTTTATTAACTCTATTATCATTACCTTCCATGTTGCTCGGAAAAGCAGATGGATTTGGACGCATTTCCGCGGGAAACGATTAAATTGCTTAAGTTGTCCACTTTACCCCCACCACCCCTACGTGGCCTTGTTGTTATAATACTCCGCATACCTCATTCCAATCGTTCTGAAAAATCTTCTAGAATTCTTATCCAAAAATTCTGCAGAAGTTCCTCCTGGTATTTTTTAAAGAAATTCTTTCTGAAATTTCTTCAGGAAAAAATTTATAGATTCCTCCAATAAATTCATGCGGGATTCGTTCGAGAATTTCTTATGAGATACCCTCAGGCCTCAGGAATTCCTGCAAGGGTTCCTTCACGAGCTTCTCCCCCGATTCCATCAGGAACAATGTCCGAGATTAATTTCCTTCGGGAACTACTTTCGACATTTCTTTAGATTCCTGTAGATTCTTCTGGAATTCCTTTGGAAGTTTGTTTTGGGATACCCTTCTTAGATGATGATGATAGTAGTAACGCTAATCCTAGAGGTTTTTTTTTTGTTTTTATTAATGAGTATTTTAACTAAAAGCTTATTCTACACTTGAGGTGTTTATTACGGAATTTCTTAAGTTTTTCATGGATTTTTTTTTCAGACGTTTTGTATGCAATTCTTTTGAGAGTATCTTTCTTTCTGAGTGAAATTTGAACAGAACTTGCTTTTGGAATTCCTCTAACAGGAGCTTTTTTTTGGTTTCCCTCCAATAGTCGTTTTCATTATGCTATTTTAGAAATCTCAGAAGAAAAGCTTCAGAAGACATTCCAGAAAGAACTTGAGGAATCTCAGAAAAAAAACTTGAAATGGAATAATTGCAGGAAATAATCTCAGAAGAATCTCCTGCATGAATCTCGGAAATGGATTACTGAAGGATTTCCGGAACCCTGGCTCAATTTTGGAGAATTCCTGGAATCTCTGAATGTACAACGTAGGGAGTTCCTGGGTAATACCTGGAAAGAATTCCTGGAGGAACCTACATAGAATCTCTTAACCTTCCGTAGCTCGCGCGGTTGGCTTCCACCGCCAACACCGTGTGTGCAACAAGTGAGCTTTTCTTTAACAGCGCGACTATGGGAGGGTTAAAAAATTACCAAAAGAATCCTACAGGGAACTTCTGATGAAATTCTTGAGTTATTCTGGAAGCACAATCAAAACTCCTAGTAGGTTGTGGTAGATTTCCCAAGTCTTCTGTAATAACCAACAAAAAAAATACTCAAATCATTATCCTAGTCATAAGCATGCTGGAACTTACTAAAAAGATTAGTAAATACTGATATGATTTGCATTAGATTTCTCCCAGATTATCACCTTATTTTTAAGGATTTTTTTTTTATTTTCGTACAAAATGGGCCGAAGGGTCTTAGATTTTCATGAAACTTTTTCCACAGGCAGAGATCATTGATATGGGTAACTCTCGCTGAGACCGTCCCACTATTTACACCATGTCTTCAAAAATGTTTAAGGTGGCGATTTTCTGAAAGTCCCCCCTAAAAAAGTAAGAAAAATGCATTTGGTTTATCAATTTGATGGACCCCCCGTTAGTTAGAGCCACAACCATTTTTGCGGACCCCTCGATTTTGATCAATTGTCGGCTCATTTAAACCGTTATAACTCAAAAGTTTCTCCAAAAACCACCTCATAACAAAATGTTGTTGAAAAGAGAAAAGATAGAGCTACTATTTACGGTTATAAAAACATGGGTCGGCCATATTGATTTTAGCCGCCATCTTGAATTTTTATACCAAAACTGTTTTTTCGCCATGTTGACAACCACCGATTTTCAAAATCTTTGCGTCAATCGAAAGCGGGGACATTTTTACACAACATATCAAAAATTTAGAGATGTATCTTTTTCCTATCAAAAGTTATCTGCACTTTTGTTAATCATGACACGTTTTCTTCATACATTTCCTTGCGCACCGGCAACGACACCCAACAGCATCAAAGTTGGCGCCTGCTTGTATACACAACGGCACCTGCAGCCAAATTAGGGAAAATTGGAGGTTCGTTCCCGTTTTTGACTGTTTCTCAATGATGCGGACATTGCTTTTTAAAGTTGTTTGGTGTTTTGAAAAGCTTAAACCTTCAGCTTTCCATTAGTGGGTTCAGATTTCAATTAATTGTTCGTAAACACTGCGAAACAACGCTGCATTTATGTAAACAACCGGAACCTGGCCCAGTGCGCTAAAGTGTCATGATTTACAAAAGTGCAGATAACTTTTGATAGGAAAAAGATACATCTCTAAATTTTTGATATGTTGTGTGAAAATGTCCCTGCTTTCGATTGACGGCGGTTGCCAACATGGTGAAAAAACAGTTTTGGTATAAAAATCCAAGATGGTGGCAAAAATCAATATGGCCGACCCAACTTTTTATAACTGTAAATAGTAGCCCTTTCTTTCCTCTTTTCAACAACATTTTGTTATGAGGTGGTTTTTGGAGAAACTTTTGAGTTATAACGGTTTAAATGAGCCAACAATTGATCAAAATCGAGGGGTCCGTAAAAATGGTTGTGGCTCTAACTAACGGGGGGTCCATCAAATTGATAAACCAAATGCATTTTTCTTACTTTTTTAGGGGGGACTTTCAGAAAATGGCCACCTTAAACATTTTTGAAGACATGGTGTAAATAGTGGGACGGTCTCAGCGAGAGTTACCCATGGAAAGATAAGACAAATTCAGAATCGCCTATTTTTCCGAAAAACTGTGGTGGAAATTTTATGTTTTCACCTGACAATCATAACTCCAGAACGAAGCATCGTAGAAACAAGGTTTTTTTTTAATAAAAATGATAGCAAATTTTCTCAGGAATAAAAAAAATATGAACTGGAAAAAGATTTCCACAAAATTTTCCACCGAGGAGAAAATTCGTTAAGAAATGCTGGAAAAACTATGCCCGAACTCGTGAAGAATTGCCAAAAAATATTTTTGTGAAGGTGATTTCATAAGCTTTGATCGCTGATTTTTTTGGAATTTACTTATTTTTCGTTTTTGAGTTATGCCCAATTTTGTGAAAAATGACCGAATGTTCCACCTTCCACCTTTCGAATTTTCAGCCAACATTCTCCTCATAACGCTACAGAGTAACATATAAATCTAATAGATCAGGTTTTCCACAGAATCACACCAAATCATGACTCATGCATGAATTAGCGCATTCTTCCACGCGGTTGAAGCACACATTTTAAATTCAATCACACCACCCATGAAAGCCAACGAAATTTGTCCAATTCGTAAATACGGCACTGCATTGTTTTGATCTTGGGGAGCGTCCATAAATTACGTCACGCAAAAAAAGGCCATTTTAAACCCCCCCTCCCCCCTATGTCACACTTTTTGTTTGACAGCTCTGGAATTTTTGTATGAGTTGTCACACTTTACTGAACCCCCCTCCCCCCTAAAAGCGTGACGTAATTTATGGACGTTCCCTTGTATGGGATTTTGACGTTTCTTGACCTTGTTGTTTACTAAATTTCTGTAAGAGTAAAAGAGAAGGAGAGAATTTCATGCAGTGCCCTATAACCAGGCAACGAGACGTCAAAGAGGTTACGTTTACCGATGTTTCTGAGGTATTTTTTATTAGTCATCACGAAACGGCCTTGTTGTTTACAATTCGGGCTTTTGTTCGTTTTCTAAGCGGAGTTCTTCAGGTGCTTCTTCCGTGGTTGGCTCAGATTCTCATTCCGAGATTCCAGCAGGAATCCCTTCCAAGATTATTCCAAGAGTTCCTTCTGAGATTTTTTAAGGAGTTTTTTCTTAGAATCCTCCAGTAGTTCCTGCAGGAACGGTCTCCTGAAAGGAGATGCATCTTGGAGTTCTTTCTGAGAACCCCAGAAGTTTTTGTTTTGAAATTTTTCCAGGAATCTCAGATTTTATGTATATTTCAAGGAGTTCCTATTGCGGTTCATCAAGGAGTCCGCGTGGCAACTCAGGAAATTCGTCAGATTTTTTTTTATGGAATACATCCTGGAGATTATTTCCTCCAGGAATTTAGTTGAGGATTCTTCCTTTAATACCTTCCGGGAATTCTTCAGGTACTCCTAGGAATCCTACATGTGTTACAGGAGGTTACTCCGCAGCTAAGCTTGACTTGAGGAGAGGGTCACAGAAGGTGACCCTTTCAAGCGGCTAACGAGACCCTGTATCAATCTCAAGGGTAGACACGCTTATCCTTGCTATTCACGCATTCAGGAAAACACTTGGATTTTTCACACTACTGTATATTTGGCATTTGTGCACTTTCTCTTTCCCTTGCTGTCTACCTTCTTCGCCCTACTTTACCCACTTCCTTAATCTTCCTTAATTCCTTAGAACGGCAGACAAACAGACGGAAACTACACTAGATCACGACAAAGATTTTCTTCCTAGAGTAAGAATTGCATCTGGGAACCTTCCAAAAATTTCACTCAGGATTTTTTTTATTTAATTCGGAGTGCTTCAGTTATTCCTTCCAGGATGTCTTCAACTTCCTTCCACGATTCCTTCAGATTGGAGGATTTGAATTCTAGACTCCTCCAGAAGTTCCTTCTGAAATTCATCCAAGAATTCTTTCTGGAATTTATCTGTGAAACTCTTCCGGGGTTCCTCTCAGTATTTCTAGTCAGATTCCGTGCAGAACATGTTCTGGAGTTCCCCTAACAGTTTTTTGGGGCCCTTTCGGAATCACGCTTGAGCGGAAAAAGATTCGGAACGCCTGTTCTATTTTCTGTGGTCGATTTACTACTAAAGAATATCAATACAATCAGGATTCGTTATACACAGTGCCACCCACATTTTTTTCGGTTGTCTTTCAAGCAATTCAGTTCACTTTTGGAAGGTAGTTAGCTCACGATATACCGCAACTACACACAAAAAATGAGCTCAATCGGATGTAAGGCAGCCGAAAAATCGCGGTGGGCGTAAAGTACCACCCACCGTGTATAACAAATCCTGACTGTATGTTCAGCTATTCGCAGAAGGTTGCTCGGCATCTTCACTAGTGTGTAGTTTGCTGGTGTGTATATGTAGGTGTGTATCTATCGATCTACGATCGGTTATCCTTTGGGTGTGTGATTCCGAGAACGGGTTGGAGTGTGCTACATAGAATGTATTTAGGCTGAGTGTGGATTACTTGACTGATGATGATGATGAACTCGGAACTTACCAGGGATCGCCACAGTACTGCCCCTTAACCACCTGAATTACCGGCGGGGAATCTTCACTTGATGACTTTATTTCTTTCGATATGCTGGGGCTTTAGGTTCATCATGGTTCTGGATTGGTGGTGGTTCATCGGCTTCAATGAAGACTGCTTCCCGATGGTCGATAGATTTCGGAGATTTCTTGCCATTGACGGAAATTTTCTTATTCCGTCGGAGTACTCGGAAGACTTCATTGTAGGATTAGGTCAAAGTGGCTTGACGAATCCAATCTTCAAAAAAAAAAAAAAACGTGGCTGCAGGTGTTGTGTTGTTTTCAGGTGGGTGATTCCCAAAATCCTGGTCAGTTTCGGAAGAGCTCGAACTGTTTTCCAGGATCGGTGATCAGCTTGACTGGAACTCAAAATCAGCCAATCTAGCTGCTCACGAAGGTTTGAGCAACTGTAACTGACGTCATGTTTGGAATCGGGATCACCTATGGCCTTTTATATCTTTACAATCAAGAATAATAAAGATGTTAACAAGGCTTGTGCAGTCTTTCCCATGTGGTCCAATAAACACCGGTATTTATACCAGCGAAAGTCTAGCCACCAGACAAGTAGGTACTAGTGGCTAGTTGTTATTACAAACCTTCTACCTCTTCTTAGGTAGACAGTACTAGTTCCCGTTCGATGGTGGTAGAGGAACGATTAAGTCCATGTGGACGTGTGCGAACCTTTCGTCTGGAGAGGTCTGGAGTAGCGATCTGGACGATGGGCGCTTTGTTTTGTTGGTGAACCAATATTTACATTGGCGTCCTCGACAACGGTGATTCAATTGCCTTCAGAGCCAAAGATGTATTGGTTGGTGAGTTCTCGAGAAAGGTGGTGAGTTCCGAATCGCACCGTTCCTGCTTGGCCATGGTTTCGAAATCGATCGGTTGGAGCGGACCTGGTGTGGTGGTTAGAACACAAGACTATCACGCCGAGGACCTGGGATCGAATCCCACTCCCGACATACTCACAAAATGTGAGTTCTTCCTTCGGAAGGGAAGTAAAGCGTGGGTCCCGAGATGAACTAGCCTAGGGTTAAAAATCTCGTTAATACAGACAAAGAAGAAGAAGAATCGATCGGTTCCTTGGTGTTGGAGTTGTCGGTACATGCCGAATGACCGTCGTGTTTCGCTGATGAAGCTGAGGTACCTTTGTTGGGTCAGATTGGCTCGTTCGGGCCGCTGCCGGAATGCGGTGGTGAGGTGCTTGTGGTCCGTGTAAATGCAGAACTCACGAGCGGCAAGGTGGTCCTTGAAGTATTTCACGGCTTTGTACTTTGCACACAACACCCGGCGTTTGCTTGGCGGCACTCAAGTTACGAGAGAAATACGAGAGTTGTTGGATCCGATGCAAAAGTCATCGAACACAAAGTCAAGATCGCTCATAATGTTGTGGAGGTGCCTCTGCAGAATTTGTCCAGCATTCCGACGCCCGAACATCATGTATTGGAATTCGAACGAACCGAAAGGCGTGGTAATCGCGGTATTCGGGATGTCGTCGGGTGCACCGGGATCTGGTAATAGGCCCGCTGCAGATCGATACAAGAAAACACTTCGACAATGATTTTTCATAAGGGCCTTACTGACTTGATCGATTTCTCTTCGTCGACTCTCTCTTTCGCTAATAACTTGATCAAAACAAACAAAATCATTATTCTTTTTGTTTCTATAGCATGATGTAGTCGTCTTCTTCGCATTTCAACCAAAAAATCTTTGGAAATATACATTCTGTAATAACACAAAGAGAGGATCGATGAAGAGAATTCGAAAATGTCAGTTAGGCCCTAATGAAAAATGAGTGTCGACTTTCTTGTTGTGGATGATGTTCGAGAAATCCCGGATGTGCGGTATTGAGTACCGGTCGGGAACCGTAATGGCGTTTAGGTTCCTGTACTGCCCTGAATCGCATATCAGTCCCGTTTGCATTTTCGAAGATTTTGAGATTTTTTCACCAATGGTTCTTATTTTTACGGCTTTTTATGTAGGCAAGATAAAATCAACTAGTTTGCTTAGAAATTATGTGAAAAAAATATCAAGACAGTTTGTCCCATATGAAAAGGAATCGCATATCAGTCCCATCTAGTCAATCATAATAAAAGTTACCTGTACAGCATTTTAAAACGTGACGATGGGTATATTTTAATTCATATGATGTATAGAAGCATTCAAAATAATACTGAATACATGCAAACATGTAATTTATTGTGTCAATCTGCTTTTTAGCTCTCAGAGAACTAGAACTTGTTTTCGTCAACTGCGATAAGTGGCAAAATTATAGCTAGTTCTTCCCTCGTCGTATCTTTGGGGCTGGGATCCTGAAGGTATTCGATTGATCTTGAAGATCGAACGCGTCCGAGGAAATAAGCTTATCTTGCTTGGCAGTCAATAACTTACAGCCCAAGGGGCTGTCCATTAATTACGTAAGGGAATTTTAGCGATTTTCTGACACCCCCTCCCCCCCCTTGTAAGATTTTTTGTATGAAATCCCAAAATTTTTTGTATGGCGCGTAAGATTTCTCAAACCCCCCCCCTCCCCCCATAAACCCTTACGTAATTAATGGACAGCCCCCAAGCAACCAAAAGTTCGGATTCCACTTGAAAGAACGAACTCAGAAGTTCAAGTTAGGTTAAATTGCGGTTTCGTTGAACTTAATTCTCCAAAAAGTTACACATGTATTGTTTGTGAAAATAGAAATACACTAGAACTCCATCGGCGCTGTAGTCACTTTTCTCATTTAATTATTTTAATAACTTTAATTGCAATAACTTACTATTTTTAAGAGGAAATCTTGTAGAGAACCTTTAGTTTTGGTAAACAAACTTAGCTTGACACTTCTAGTATACTAACCACTGCAGTGGTTCATGTTCAGGATGGATGTCTTGATTCCTGAAATTCCTTGAAGATGTCGGCAAAAGGCGACTTCACATCGAAGATGCTAATTGTTGGTTCGGAGACGGCTTCCCGAGCAAAGTTTCATAATAAACGGATAACAAACTGTGTTATCTAATATCAAAAATTATTAACTAAATTTGTTCTCAGTTTGGTTGAATAAGCAGGCAACATAACAAACATGATAACAACCAATTATACACACGATATCATTAAAATATCTCATTATGCTATCATCAGGGGCATCCTGATAACAAACTTTGAAAATCAATTGAATTCATCTGATTCAAAACTCATTTTGTTATCAGTGAAATATTTTCTCGGCAATTGATAACTAACTTCCGATGTTGTTGTCGATGATGACGCTTCAGAGTTTGACAGGTGCGGTAACATGAATTATCAAGGTGATAACACAAAATTGGTAAATAAGTTCTGGAGTGAGCACCAGTTATCATTTTGTTATGGGGCTGTTATTCGACTTTGCTCGGGTTTGATGTTGATTTCCAGGCTGGTTTGGTTGTCGATCAGCTTCCTTCGCTTGAAATCCATCAGCAGGAGGAACTTCTGGACAAATTTTAAATGATTTCCTGAAGAAATTTCAGAAGGTACTAATGGAATTGTTTTTGATAAAATCCCAAAAATAATCCCATCGAATACTGGTTGGAATTTCTCAAGGAAAACCGTAAGGAAGTTCTGGTGAAAACTCGGAATGAACTCAGCATGAGCATTACTGAGAGAAATTCCGGTTGAAATTGCTGGACCAATATCCGAGGAAACTGCTAGTGGAGTGGAGACTCAGTAGAAAACATTGATAGAACTCTTGGAAGAACCCGCTGTAGATATAACCTCTGAAGCCTTCAGACTTTTATCTACAGACTGAAGGAATTTTAGAAGGATTATCTGAGAGAATCTTAGAAAAAGGCATCATAAGGAACGGGAAGTATGCGGGTGCTCTCGATGAATCGAGATAACGGCAATTCCAGTCACCGAGTTTCCAATCGCATGTCCTGTTTTGCCGCTGCCGTTACCGTTGATCTCGGTTCATATTATTCTGTTGCCATCTTTCTTATGACTGGCTCGCAGAATCGGCCCCTACTTTCTGAAGGACCGTAGTGCACAGTTGAGCTTGGACTCTTTCACTGGTACTCGGACTTCAATCCTAACATGGGAAACATACGCTGTTGTGAGCCGCTTCTCCTGGAGAATAGACGCTCAGTTTTCCAAAAGCAAATCCACCCTTCCCTCTCAGCTTACGATCAAAGTTCCCACCGGGGTTGATTAACCGATCTTTCATAAAGGTTACTCGCCGTTTCCGGTCAGTACCACGAGGAGGTAAGGAGTTGCTGCCGGCTGTTCGGGTCCATATGAAGTTAACCATCAATGTTAACTTCTTTTCCCGATCAGCCTAGATAGCTGTGTAGTGTCGGTAGCGGTTGTCTCAATTGGCTAAGAATAACACTACGGACCACCTGTTCCGGGGGTAAAAATCCACTAAACAGGGAACCCCAATCCAAGGTGTAAGGCGACCCGTGCTGATGGATGAATGGTTGAGGGGGTTTAAAATATGTTCGATCTTTAACGGAGCCCGTAACATAGGTAGATCGCCTTTATGTGTTGCGTTACGGTTCAAGATCTACTAAACCGAACCCTAGTGGCATCCGGTTTGTCAAGTTGGGATAATGTGTTTTGGTAAGAGGGATTCACGATACGAAGTCCTTGTTACTGGTGACAGTTTCTAAAATTGCATTTATTCTGCCTTGCTGATAGTTACAGAATCGGACTTTGCCCACCCGAGACTACACTTGATGTTAGGAAAACAAACATGCTTTACGTATCCAATTGCGTACTAACCTATCAAGGCCTGTTAAGTTCTAGTAATTCAAGGACTCACGTGCATTCTTATTGCAGGACACATTCTCTAATTTGACAGAGTTTTGCAACTAGCCTAAAGTCCCGGGTTTTTCTATGTTGTCCTGGGACTAAACTAGAAGCAAGACATGGATGGGGCTAGAGTTCCGATGCATGGATAAATATCAGACCACCGTTTTGTTTTTCTCAGAATTCGAATGGATTGTGTTTGATTAGGGGCGCTCTTTCACTGGGATTAAAATCTCTATGATAACGGGACTTTTTCATCGTAATCGATTTCTTCTCTGGGATAACAAAACAGGAACTGTACAGAAATCGATGCTTCATTGCCTCTCAATGACAATGGAGTAGTACGACATGTACTTAATACTAAGGATACGGGTAATGCCACAAAAGATCTAAATACTAGTCGCAGTGGCTCACCCGAACAGAAAAAAAAGGAGTTGCTGGGAAATGCCACAGCAATAGGTCCTGATATCGGCAATGTTCGGCCATCAATCCGAGCATGTCCGATTTGTGACTCCGGAAAGTTTTTATGTATTGGAATATTTAACTTCATTATTTTCCTCCATCTTCTATTTCACAGAAAGTGGTAAAAGCCATGGGCAAAACCTGGCACCTGGAGCACTTCATCTGCGGTGGACCCTGCAAGCAGCAGCTCTCCGGCCAGACGTTCTTCGAGCGCAACGGTAAACCGTACTGCACGACCGACTACGAGCGCCTGTACGCTCCCAAGTGTGGCGGTTGCAAGAAGCCCATCTCGGAGAAGGCCATTTCCGCCCTGGAAGGCAAGTGGCACAAGGAGTGCTTCCAGTGCAAGGTCCGTGGGTGAATTTCGGGTCGTTGGACTTTTTAGTAATCAGTCTGGTTTCATTTCAGCTCTGCAAGCAACCAATTGGCGTAGACTCCAAATTCCGTTCGGACAAGGACAAGCAACCGATCTGCGAGAAGTGCGGAGTCTAAGATTGCATTCGTTTCCATCTCTCTCTATCCGGATTCGCTGGATGTAGCGTGAAAACTCAGTACTATTGTAATCAATTTAGATGATGAAACGATGATATCCCTTCTCTCTCTCTATTCACTCAAACATGGACAAGAATAAAGATGAAAATTATAACTTTTAATTTAAATGCTTCAGATACGCTCGGTGTGATTTGTTGATTAAAACCTACTTCTGTTTTACAAGAATGTGTATTATTAAAACAATTTATCTTCATACATATGTAATAAACATTTGTTTTTGTAAGGCTTTGGGTGCCTTCCTGTGATCTTCTTTTTTAAGGCGACAATGACGCCTGCCACGTCAGAGTGCAGATTGCAGATCAATGTGGGAAAGGCGAAGGAAGTGATGATTGCAATCGTTTGTATCCACAGCAGATCGAATATACCTCTGCGTCTGCACAAATGCCGGAGTGTTGGTGGGATATGTTTGGCAGAGGGTTCACACATTGGTGAGTGGAGCCAGGCGAGAGGTGATTGATTGGTGTGATTATTACTATGAAGCCAATGTGGCACATTTCGTTTGATTGCATAATTTGTAGGCGTTTTCTGATAGATTAACACTGTGCTATGAAAGTTGGATGGAAGAGACACGGCTTTTCAAACGTTTCTGGTTCTAGCGATGACTATAAACATAATATGATTATGCATGAGTTGTAAACGTAGAAGAAAGATACAAAGTAGGAGGAAAGAGACGGGCCAGGGATTGAACCCAGGACCTTCTGCATACGAATCAAAAGCGGTAGCCACTAAATCATAAAGCCCGTCCCAGAGTTTCTTCGGGAATTCCAGTCGAGGTAAAAAAACCCAAGGAATATTTCAACTCCGTAGCTCCCTATAACCAAAAAAATTCCGAGCATTCGAATAAGGCGAAAATCAGGTACTCACCTCCAGCGACGGAATCAACTGCTTCAACTGCTGCTGGGTAATGTTCTGAATAGTCTCCATGATGAGCTGGTGCAGCTGCTGGTTCACCTCCGGACTGATGGCCGCATCTCGACTGGAGGACATCTTGGTTAACGCACTGGACACCTCCTTGAGAAGGGGCGAGTCCGCCAGCGGGTCCGTTTGCTGTTGGATCAACGTGACAACATCGTCGATGGTTTTGGCCGGAGTTCGGGCCGATCGGACCCGGACGGAACTTTTGCTTTGCCCGAGGGAGGAAGAACTGGATTTGGTCATCGGAACGGCTACGATACGACCGCGGGGAGTCTTCTTGGGAATGTCTTTGGTGGATGGTGGTTTGGAAGAAGTCTGTTTGCGGTTGTTTGGGGTTTTGGCGGGTTGAGTTGCGTTCCTTCGTTGTGGTGGACGTCGCCTTTGGGCGACATTTGTCGATCCATACATCGACAGTTTGGTAACGTGCGTAGATGCCGTGGAAGGTTTGGCAGGTTGGACCTTCGAAGTCTTTTCTCGTTTGCTCTTACTTTTCAATTTATTAGCTTCGTCCTTCAAACTCTTTCGCAGATTAAGACTCTTTTCAAAGATTTCTTCCACGATCAGATCATCTTCATCGAAGATCTCTTTCTGAACACAAAGCTTCGTAGAACTCATGATTTGCTTCACTAAGGTCCAAAGCTTTTCGGGACTTACACTAATCACAAAATATTTCATGTTCTTCAAGTAAAACTTCAGTCCTTGGTAGATCAGTCGGTACAGTTGGTACACCTTCTGAGCAAACTCTGAGGAGTTCTTGGATATCACACAAACGTCCTCTTCCAGCCGATTGATCTGGTACAGGTAGTTCCTCTGAAATCGAATGAGAAACTCCGCGGTACGCTTCTCCCGTTTCTTGAGCTCGAGTTCATCTTCAGGCTCTTCAACCTTCCCGAGACAGTGTCGAACATCATCAATCATCAGACAGATTTTCTTCTGTAATTCTGTTATTTTGATAAACGTGTCAAACTCCTCCACTAATGACTTCCTCGAGGGAGGCCGTATCCGTTCCAAGGAAGGGATCTTCTGTCCAAACGACTGTCTACCACTTCTTGAATTCTTGTTGCTCCGTTCGATCGCGGCAAAATCCAGCACCGGTTGAACCTGATTAACCGGTTCTTCACACTCCTGTTCGTAGGTTTTGATAATGGCCGAAGCGGGCTTAACGGGTGATCGAACCCTTATGATGGGCGCCACATTCACGGATCCTTCCGAATCTCCGTCCCGTTCCTCATCGCGCTCTAAGATCACCTCCTCGATGATCGATTCCGAATCCATGAACTCGAAACAGGTATCGATCGAGTTTTGAATCTGCCTATCCTGTTCGACGTTGAGCTGCGACTCACTCGAACTGAACGCAAAGCCATTCAACGTGTAGTCATCTTCTTCGAAGCGCAGATTATCCTCAACGTCGGCTGCTTCGTCCGATTGGCGATCCCTCAGTTCCTTGGATGACGAGATCACGATCGATGAAATCGACGAAGAACGCGATGAAAAAGAAGTCACGGTCTGATCACTATCGTGGCCATCTTGGACGGGTTTCAAATCCTTCTGATTCTCATCCACTTCCGTCAACTCCACCGGATAGGGATCCTTGTCCTGTAGATCCTCTTCCGCCGCCCGTAGAATCTCGTTGATCTCATCCTCGGAAAGCAACCGAGCGTTCCCATTGGCTTGTGATCTAGGACCAACCTCACTAACGGATTTCGATTCAACCTTTTTCGTTGCATCGGAATTTCGCTGAACATTGCGAATAATTCGGTCCAAATTACCAACGTTGATGTACTGCAATTCAAACACACATGTCAACACTCACTGACACATTCGTACCTTACGCGCTTCAACATACCTGAAAGTTGTACCCCGTCGACGATCGCCGCATGAAGTCGTCCACGTCGATGTTCATTGCTTCGAAGATCGTCGGAGATCGCACAGCAGCACAAAAAATAGCAATCAGAACAAACTAACAGAACAACTAATGACATCCACGGAACTGCAGGCCAGCGTCTACTTTGTTTTGGCTTGGATCGTTGCCATGTGCAACCAAAATGTAGGGCAGCCAAAAGCATAAGCATGCGAAAGCATGAGAAGCATGTTGCTGAAGTCAGGCAGTGCAGTGGTCAAACCAGACAGCCACTTCGAGAGGTGAACGAATTCGCGCCTCGTTGAACAACAGCCAGCATGCTGCCGCGCGGCTGGCGAAGCGGAAGAGTGATGCACGTGGTGGAAGAAAATAGGGGAATGGTGAAAGCATAAAAGTAGCTATAAAACTAGTGTGCTTATTCCCACCGTTAGATGGAGTGCAAGTCGAATACGCAATTAAGCTGAATTTTGGAGAGCTTATTTGCCTGTATCGGCGTGGAACAAACTTGCAGCTTCATTGAGGTTTTTTTGTTGGGCAATTGATGCCTACGAATATAATAATAATGTATTTCGCATGCCAATAGCGGAAAAATATTAAGCACCTCGAAAATAATCATTTATTGCACAATGCTCCATACAAGCATTTGTAAGGCAAGGTGCATGTATTAACCCTCCTAGGACTACTAGGATTAAATATATGAAATTCATGTTTCAAAGGTTTTGCACACTCATCAGGTGTTACTCATTCAACTTTAGCTGATTTTACTAGTACACTGTTGTGATCTGTCGATGCTATTTTTGTTGAGACATACATATTAAGGTGGTTCAAGAAATCGTTTTCGCTCTACACCGCTTATTCGATTCATAACCAGATTCTATGCCTTCTCCCAAAATTTGAGCTGAATTGGTTGAAAATTGAGAATGCACAAACCCTTCAAAGTTTGTATGGGAATAACTATGGAAAAATAAAGTGTTTCATTCAATTGACCGTAGCATTTCTCCTGATGAATGGAGGTTATCTAAATATCACGGTTTGATGTGTCCCATGCATGGGTTTACTTGGATTGTTTTATATTCTTTTTTTCGACAGAACACCCAGGAGCAATTCCTGAACACTATCGGCAGTTTTAAATGTAGTCTGAGCCTGAAGACATACTAATTTCAAAAGCACCAATTTGATGTATCGCATGATTGGGTTTGGCTCACTTTAACATTTGACCACTTTTCGTGGGACACCCGGAACCATTTCCTGAACACTTACATGGTTCATTTTTACATTTGACAAATTCCGACGGGACATCCGGAACCGGTTGTGGAGCACTGCCGGTTGTCTCTAATGTAATCTGAGGCTATATTAAGAAAAAACTCTCAATGCATGGGTGTGGTTAAATTTTACATTGGACCTCTTCCGGAGGGACACCTGGAACCGATTCCGGGAAACTACTTATTTTCCCAAAGATTTTTTTTCTTGTAAACCATTCATCAGGTTACCTAAAAACACTACTGGTTGTCCCAAATATGGTCTGAGCCAATTTTCTCGCTAACCGTTCAGATTATCGAAAAGCCCACGGTTTAATGTGTCGCATGCATGGGTTTGGTGGGGTTTGGTTCACATTTATATTTACCCCTGAACCGGTTCCGAAACACTGCTTGTTCAGATATGGACGAACTATTTTGATACTTAACATTCATCAAATCATCGAAAAAGCAGAGATTTGACGTTCCGTATTCATGGGTTTGGCTCACTATTATATTTGGCTTTTTTGCGCAATTTCTAGAAGTTACGCGAATTTTTTCACACGAACTTTTTTTTTTGCGCATGTAAAAACAGAATTGAGTGTATATAGATATAAACGTGATGAAAACCATTCACGATTATGATTTATTT